>NC_134898.1:32492435-32502435 GCF_041734735.1 Babylonia areolata
ACTGGGAAGCAATTTCCACCGCCTTGTCAGTACAGGCCCAGTACTCAGGGAGCAAGTAGCCATTCCTGGGATAGGTTGGGTTTTTTTTTCCCCCTGAAATAGCTCGCCATCTGTCTTTGTGAGGGGAATGGGTGCAGTGCACTTGTTAGCGAGTAATTGGTTAGGTCCCTCCTCTGTTCGTACTATTTTCGTGTACCCCACCCCACCACCCTGTCTCTCTTCTTCTTCTTCTTTTGTGTTTGAGTGTGTGGGCGTGAATGTGTACGTATGTCTTTGTTTGCTTGTTTTATTTATAATTGTGTGTGTGTGTGTGTGTGTGTGTGTGTGTGTGTGTGTGTGTGTGTGTGTGTGTGTGTGTGTGTGTGTGTGCAAGTACGTACGTACATGTAATGTACCAATTATTCCAATTTTCATCGCTTTGTTACCTTTAATAGACTATTCCAGTTACTATTCTTATTCGTCGTTCTTATTATTTTATTTTATTTCAAATTATTTCTTTATTTTTATGTTTTGTGTCGTTAAATGGGCAGAATTGTAAAAAGGCCTTTACTGTGCCTAATTCTTTACCCATTAAAGATTCAATCAATCAATCAATCATTCTTCTCTTCTTTATTCTCCCCCTCCTTCTTCTTCTTCTTCTTCTTCTTCTTCGTCTCCATCTCCTACTCCTCATCATCCCTTAACTCTCTCCATACGAACGGCGAAAGAGACGACGTTAACAGCGTTTCACCCCAATTACCATCATCAAAATAGTGCAAACGGAAGGCTCTTATACTGAAGAGGTGAATGTTGACAAAGAATACCACAGTTCTGACGACGGAAGCTAAAGGTTGGGTCATTCAGACACCCACTGGACATCCGAGGGGTCTGTGTAGAGGAGAAGAGAGGACTGGCCGTACTGAGTGAGTTAAAGACAAGACACTGCACGAACTGAAGACGGGATACTACTGACTACTGGTGTGTTTAATTGAAGGTTTGATACACCCAAAGACACGAAGTGGCAAAGGGTGCTTTTCTACTGGTCGCGTGTGTACTTGTGCGGATGCGTTTGTTTGTGTGTCTGCGTATGCACACTAATGTTCGCGTGTGGTCAACGTGATGCATACATGTTTATGCATACATCATTTTTAATTGTAAAGACCAACGAGCTCCCTGAGAGGGAGGTGTGAGCAATCGATCTGCTAAGATTAGTGGCAGTAGTGGAAGTAGTAGTGATAGTAGTAGCAGTAGCAGTATTAGTGTTGCTATCATTTATAATGATGATGATGATGATGATGAAGATGATGATGATGATTATCATTATTATTACCAACATTACCAACATTATCATCATCACTGTTATCATCATCATCATTATTGTTGTTGTTGTTATCACCATCATCACTATTATTAAAATTATATTATCATTATCATCATCATCATCATCATCATTATTATTACCGTCACCATCATCATCATCATCATCATCATCATCATCATCATCATTATCATTATTACCGTCACCATCATCATCATCATCATCATCACCACTATACATTTCTATGATCAGTTTAGCTGCGGAATCCATCAGAAGGTGTGCTCTGCTCTCTTTTCTCGGGGCAAGGTGCGTGCTCCAACCCTTCAGGTGTGCAGCTAGCAGGACCGGAGTGTCTGCTGCTCCTCTTATCTCATTCTCCTCTTCCGCTTCCTTCTTCCTGCTGTGAGGAACTGGCGAGTAATCGGCCCTGAAATGACCCCGTTCGCGCTCGGCTGGGCTACAAGGAACATGATTTGATTTGATCTGATTTGATTGGATCTGTTCCTGTTCCTGATTCTCCTCCTCATCTGACGACGATGACGACACAAACAGCCACCCGCACACGCAAACCACACATACACACACACACACAAGCGCGCGCACACACATACACACACACAAACACACACACACATAGTGAGACTGACAGACAGACAAACACACAGACAGACAGACAGAGAGAAACAGAAAGACAAAGTCAGGCACATGGAGACACACACACACACACACACACACACACACACACACACACACACACAGAAGAGGAAGACAGACAGACGCGGAGAGAAGAAAGAGTGGTGATGTTGGGAACTGTTGATTTCATTTCGGTTTTTTAACGGCTACTACTACTACTACTACTACTACTACTACTACTACTACTGCTACTACTACTACTACTACTACTACTACTACTATCACCACTTTTACCATTACTACTAATAATAGTTATAACCATCATCAGCAGAGTACATTATATATCGCCCATCTGGAATATCTGCATACAAACAAGCATATTTAATCCTGTGACCCAAACAAGCATATTTAATCCTGTGACCCAACTGGGGCGTGGATGAATATAAGGTAACATAATAGAATGATACAACATGTGGAGTGTTGGCCTCGAGGTAACGCGTCCGCCTAGGAAGCGAGAGAATCTGAGCGTGCTGGTTCGAATCACGGCTCAGCCGCCGAGATTTTCTCCCCTCCACGAGGCCTTGAGTGGTGGTCTGGGCGCTAGTCATTCGGATGAGACGATAAACCGAGGTCCCGTGTGCAGCATGCACTTAGCGCACGTAAAAGAACCCACGGCAACAAAAGGGTTGTTCCTGGCAAAATTCTGTAGAAATATCCACTTCGATAGGAAAAACAAATAAAACTGCACGCAGGAATTTTTTTTAATGGGTGGCGCAGTATCAACAGGTACTTTGTGACTACTACTACTACTTCTACACACACACGCACGCACGCATGCGCGCACTCATGCACACACACACTCACAGTAATTACATTTTGAAGACAGAGGGACAGACAGACAGTGAGAGACAGACAGACAGATATGATGAGGAGGAGGAGGAGGAGGATGACGACGATGACGATGAAGAAAGCCAAAGACCAAAGAGACAAGCAGTCACAGATACAGATAAACGAAAACAGTCAAACCAACAACTCTCAAAGTGTCCGCCTTAGCTTTTACAGAAAATACAAACCCAGACGTTCGCACTCTGTTGATAGAATCAATTATTGACGAAATGATTCTTCTCTGAGTCTCCTCCATCCGAACATTCGCACACGTATTCAACTTTTTTTTTCCCCTTTCTTTTCTTTCTTTATCCTTTCTCATTGTTTATGTCTCTCTGTCTGTCTGTCTGTCTGTCTTTCTCTGTCTCAGTTTTCTCTTCCACCCACCCCCACCTCTCTCTCTCTCTCACTCTCTAAAATCGAGATAATTTCTTAACACTCTTACCCTGCAGTTGACATATACGTAATGCACTTCAAGCTCAAGTGAGACATCTTTATTTCTCGTCTAAAGTAGGGCAATTGTATTATCTGTTTTGACTTGTTCATTTCTTTTATATTATTGGGAGAATCTCTTCTTCTTCTTCTTCTTCTTCTTCTTCTTCTTCTTTGTGACTGAAATTGGCTTGTCAGTTTCGCAATGTTCAGACAGCTTGGACTTTGTTTTTTGGTTGTCGTTATTTTTGTTTTTCTGTTGTTCATATTTCTTTTAGGTTCACACACACACACACACACACACACACACACACACACACACACACACACACACACACACACACAGAGAGAGAGAGAGAGAGAGAGAGAGAGAGAGAGTCTATAACTTAGAGTGGCAGGAATCAAATCCGCACACTCATACGGATACAAACACGAAAACAATCTCTCTCTCTCTCTCTCTCTCTCTCTCTCTCTCTCTCTCTCTCTCTCTCTCTCTCTCTGTCTGTCTGTTTGTCTGTCTGTCTGTCTCCCCCATCTCTCCTTCATTCTAGCCCCCCCCCCCCCCCCCCACCCTACCCCCACACCCCATCCACCCCCTCCTCCACCTTCTACGATGATGGTGACAATGATAACGCGTGCTGTGATAAGGAAAGACAAGTCGACGAACACAAGAACGACATCACAATTGCAGCAACAAAAAGCGCAGCATTACTATCAAACGACGCCAGCCAATGGTGCTGGGCACGTGTCATCTAGCGCGTGCGTCTGTGTGTCTGCCTGAGCGTTCGTGATTTTGTTTAACATTAAAAGATAACAGCAAGAACAAAATTAGACAGCCGAAAAAGAAAAAGAGTCACAGACTAAAAAAAAAAAAAAAACCCAACAACTTCACGAGTCAAGTGATAAAATTACCAGCCAATGCAGCATGCATCGTTTGTGTGTGTGTGTGTGTGTGTGTGTGTGTGTGTGTGTGTGTGTGTGTGTGTTAGTGTGTGTGTGTTTGCAAGTGCGTGTGTGTATGTGTTTGCAAGTGTGCAAGTGTGCGAGTGCGTGTGTTGTGTGTTTTTTGCGTGCGTGGGTGTATGCGAGCGCGCGTGTGCGTATGTGTGCGTGATGATGATAATGATGATAACTAAAAAAAAAAAAAAATGGGAGGTGGGGGGGGGGGTGGAGGGGGGGAGGAGAAGATTCAATTCCAGTTGATTAATGTTATCACAACCCCAATGCTCGACAGGACCAAGTGGCCTGCAGAACAATACGAGAGATAGGAACGACAAAACATGATAATAGCATAATCATTCAAATGCAGATCGAGGGAGATGGCGGGTGGGGGGAGGTATCGGGTGAAGGGGGGAGTAGAAGGAGAGGGAAAGGGTGGAGAATGTGTGTGAGAGAGAGAGAGAGGGGAGGGAGAGAGAGCAGGACAGCGAGAGAGAGAGGGAGAGAATGAGGGAGAGTGAGGCGGAGAGAGGGAGAGAGGGAAAGAGAGGGAGAGAGAGAGGGATGGAGAGAAAGAGGGGAGAGAGAGGGGGAGAGATGGGGAGAGAGAGAGAGAGAGATGACAGAGATATATAAAGAGAATGAGAGAGAGAGAGAGAGATGACAGAGAGAGAGACAGAGACAGAGAACACTGAAATGTTTAATCCGAGTTGTGCAGTTCTAATGACATTATGGTACAGATCAGATCTGTTGCAAAAGAAATCATACAGAATGTAATAATAAAAAGAAAAACGGATTTAGAGTCAACAATCTAGTTAAGATACAGGATATATTACTTCGATACTTTTTTGTCATTACGTTAGGTCCAAGTGATATTGCATTTTTTATTTAAGTCGTTCGACTCCAAAGTTTGAACATTGAACATTAAAAATTGAAGTAGAATACACATCATCATATGGTATGCAAAACGGGCACACATCTTATTTGTATACATAAATCAAATTCAGTATCCAAATTTAAACCCGCAAGAATTCTTAATCAATTAGTGAGTAAAGTTTGAACATTGAACATTAAAATGGAAGTAGAATACATATCATCATATGGTATGCAAAACGGGCATACATCTTATTTGTATACATAAATCAAATTCAATATCCAAATTTAACCCCGCAAGAATTCTTAATCAGTTAGTGAGTAAAGTTTGAACATTGAACATTAAAATGGAAGTAGAATACATATCATCATATGGTATGCAAAACGGGCACACATCTTAGTTGTATACATAAATCAAATTCAATATCCAAATTTAACCCCGCAAGAATTCTTAATCAATTTGTGAGTATTTGGAGACATTCTTATATTTTTCGATAAATATACTGCGTCGGAGACATATTGTGCAAGTGAGAGGATCATATATCCTGTCTGCCTCGTCTTCTTTCCCCCTGTACCGTTCCCTGAAGGATAGTCTCGGAGAGCCCGTGGGATCTTGTCACGCGACCATAATTATCATCTCATTTTCCTGTTTTTTTCTTTTACACTGTGGTCAGGTCTTAGTACCGACCCACATGCTGTCTGATGGTTCATCGTACTTCCTCATTTACAATGTGGTCTTTGCAGCAGATGCTTGGAACCTTCTCTGAGGCTCTGCTGTAAGAGTCCAGGACTCGTATGCATACAAGAAATTAGACAGAACCAGTGCTTGGGGGGTAACTTCCGCTTTGTTCTGGAGACTGATGTTCTTGTATCTCCATTTGGATTTCAGTCTTGCCAGTGTTGTTGCAGTATGCGCAGCTCTTGCCAGTGTTTCGGTTGTGTTGGGCCATTCTTCACTGATGATGGCACCAAGGTACCTGAACTAATTCACTGTTTCCAGCTCTCGATCACTGACAGGGTCTTGATTGGGTCTGTGCTCGTATGTCTATGCCAAATAAAAAAGACGGCGCGACAATTTATCATGTTTGTTATTCTTGTTCATCACAAGATTTTCTTTCCCATATTTCAAGCCCCCCCCTCTCTCTCTCTCTCTCTCTCTCTCTCTCTCTCTCTCTCTCTCTCTCTGTTGTCTGGAGCTGTGCTGCAGATGTTCATCTTAGGAAACTAAATTCTCTCCACAAGAGAGCAGCCAGATTAATTCTACCAGATCACTCGCTGTCAAATTTTAGAAAAGCAAGCCAGATTAAATATCCTTCCACTTCAAGAACAGCTAGAATTCAATAAAAGCATTACTCATGTATAAAACGCACAATAACTTTGCACCACAATATCCAAAACACCTGTCTTACACGAGCCTCATGCCGATACGGCTCTAACAAATACATTTTACCACATACCCGAATTGATATGTTCAAAACTAGCTTTGCAGTTTAGGGTGCCTCCCTGTGGATTCCCCCCCTTTGCACATACAAACGGGCGGTTCGCTACCTATTTTCAAATCAGGTCTGCATAAGCATCTTCACCCCTTCCAACAGTAAATAACTCTGATCTTTGAATTACTGTAGGCAGTTACAAAGAGGTCAGTTATGTCTCATTTATTGTATTAGTTAATGTTGCTATTGTTGTTGTTGTTGTTCCTTTCTTGCTTTCTCATTTTATCTTGTTATGTTTTGCTTCTTTTGTCCTTTTTTGCTTTTTTCTTTTCTTTTTTGTTTCGTTCTATTTTTATCCATGCATAAATTTATTCATTTCGTTCTATCATAATCGTGACAAATGTCCAAGTAATTCTGGTGATGGTGGAAGTCACTGTAGTATGTTGCACTTGCCACACGTAGATTTCAGAGGCAGAAACAATACTGTACCTTTTGAACACCCGGATGTTTCTGGAACTTATATACTGATGACATCTCTCTCTCTCTCTCTCTCTCTCTCTCTCTCTCTCTCTCTCTCTCTCTCTCTCTCTCTCTGACTCACTTTCCTATCCATTTGTCAATCTGTGTGTGTGTGTGTGTGTGTGTGTGTGTGCGTGTGTGTATGTGTGTGTGTGTGCGCGCTCGCGCGCGCGCGTGTGTGTGTATGCATGTGTAGGTGGGGGGAAGGGGTTGTTTTCTTTATTATGTATGTCCTTCTGCATGAATACCTTTTCCTTTCATTTATGTGTGTGCTATTTGTAATAGATGTAGATTAGCAAGGACAGATTGGAAGAATAGGCCATGCCTAAAATCTTAATCCTTGAAAAAATACGTTTTGAGTTCTGAGTTCTGAGTTCTCTCTCACTCTGCATGGAAGTGTATGCATGTATGTATGTGCGTGCTTGCGTGCGTGCGTGCGTGCGTGTGTGTGTGTGTGTGTGTGTGTGCGTATGTGTGGTGTAGAAAGAGATGAAATCAAATTAAATATTTTAATGTTTTTCGGCCATGTACACATAAACAGTCAAGAGAGAGAGAGGGGGGGGGGAGGCTGAAATAACCGAATCGCAAAATAAATAAGTTCCATAAAGGGACGAAATAAAAAAAAAATTTAAAAAAGAAGAGAAAGAGGCAGAGGATGAGGAACGGGAAAATAGAAAGAGAAACAGCCACACAGAGACAGAAACATAGGCAGAAACAGAGAGGGGGAGAGAAAGAGAGATAGAAAGATATATATATATATATACAGAGAAAGAGAGAGAATCTACACTCCAGACTCCAAATGATTTAATGTTCATACGTCATCAGACTCCTGACATTTTCGTGGATAACAGACGGTGTTCAAGTGCAAGAGAGAGAAGACAGGGACAGAGACGGAGTAAGAGAGAGAGAGAGAGAGACAAAGAGAGAGAAGACAAAGAGAGAGAGAGAGGGAGAAGAGGAAGACAGACAGACAGACAGACGCGGAGAGAAAACAGAGTGGCGTGATAGGGAACTGTTTCATTTCGGATTTTTAACGAGTGCTACTACTACTACTACTACTACTACTACTACTACTACAGGGGAGGCAGGGTAGTGGGGGGTAGAGACAGACAGACAGACAGACAGACAGACAAAGATACAGTACAGAGGGAATCACAGTGAGACAGGAAAAAAAAAGAAGACAGAGAGAGGCAGAGACAGAGAGATGAGAGACCGGATTACAGACAGAGACAGAGATTGACAGATAGACAAAGGAACAGGGACACACACACACACACACACACACACACACACACACACACATATATATATATATATATATATATATATATATATATATATATATATATATATATATATATATATATATACATATATATACAGAGAGAGAGAGACAAATACACACAGACAGAGAGACAGAAACAGACAGACAACCGAGGAAACACAGACACAGACTGACTGACAGACAGAGGTATAGACAGAGAGTGAAAGAGGGGACAGAGACTACGGAGAGACAGAGACACAAGCACAGACAAACGGACACAGAGAGAGAGAGAGAGAAACAAACAAACAAAACTACTGAAGGAGACAGACACACAGACCGAGACAGATTGAATGAGAACAGAGAGACTGAAAGAGACACATAAACATGCAGAACAGACAGACTTAGTGACAGAGATACGGACACAGACAGAAAGACAGAGGGATAGACAGACAGACAGATCGAGAAACACAGACAGAGAGACAAAGAGTTAAAGAGACAGACAGACAGACAGACAGAGACAAGAATCAGAGAAAGAAATAGGGGGGAGGGGGGACAAACAACTGGACAGAGAAAGACATATAGACTGAGACACAGAGAGATTGAAAGAGAGAGACAGAAACACAGACAGAGAGATAGAAAGAGAAACGGACAGACTGAGACACAGACACAGACTGACAGACAGACAGAGAGAGAGGGGCGGGGCGGGGGGGGGGGGGAGAGAGGCGTGAGATACTACGGAGATACAGAGACACATACATAGAGAGACAACCAGAAATTTTCTTAAGTCATTTTCTATATGTAACACACACACACACACACACACACACTTACTCGCATGCGTACACAGTAATCCCCCCTCCCCCTCCCCCTCCTCCCACTCGATTCTTTTTCCTACCCTCGTCTAATATCACTTACAGTGAAAAGACGTTAACTCACTCAGTACGGCCAATCCTCTCTTCTCCTCAACACAGACCCCTCGGATGTCCAATGGGTGTCTGAATGACCCAACCTTTAGCTTCCGTCATCAGAATTGTGGTATTCTTTGTCAACATTCACCTCTTCAGTATAAGAGCCTTCCGCTTGCAATATTTTGATGGTGGTAATTGGGGTAAAACGCTGTTAGCGTCGTCTCTTTCGCCGTTCGTATGGAGAGAGTTAAACTAAAGAACGAAAACAACAACCAGAAAGTGTGAGAACCGCCAGAACAGGGTCTTCACTCCCCATCTTCCTCCCACTACCCCCCCACCCCCCACCCGGCCCCACTGAGTAATATCAACGTCAACCTGAATATTGATTTCAGAAAATAAAAACCATGTAATTAAAAGGGACAACAAAGCCAATCATTTCCTTCGCCGGCGTTTAAATGTTCAGCATCGATTTGAAAAAGAAAAAAAAAAAAAAAAAAAAAAAACCACAGAGCTTTTTTTCATTATTCGAGCATCATCCTCAATTCATGTTACGTTTCAAGTTCAGAAGTTGGTCAAGTGCTTTGAATTTTTGGACGGGCCAGATCACATTAATATATTTACCGAATTATGTAATTCCGTTTGTTAGAAACACGTGCACATCGCAGACTCTCTCTCTCTCTCTCTGTCTCTGTCTCTTTCTCTCTCTCTCTGTGTCTCTTTCTCTGTGTGTGTGTGTGTGTGTGTGTGTGTGTGTGTGTGTGTGTGTATGTGTGTGTGTGTGTGTGTGTTTGTGTGTGTGTGTGCGTGCTTCTCCTTC
>NC_134898.1:32507435-32524935 GCF_041734735.1 Babylonia areolata
ATGTCAGCGTTCTGTGGGTTATGGAAACCAGAATATACCCCTTTGTGTGTATAATCATGCAGGAGATCAAATACGCATGTTTAAGATCTCGTAATCCATGTCAGCGTTCAGCGGGTTATGGAAACCAGAACATACCCGGAATGCTTTTCCACCCTCTCCCTGAAAACGGAGACTGGTTGCCTACATAACAGGGATGAAAATTGTCATGCACATAAACGCCCACTCGTGTACAATAGTGAACGTGGCAGTGACAGCTCAAGAAGAAGAAGAAGAAAAAGAAGGAGAAGGAGAAGAAGGAGGAGGAGGAGAAGCTTTCGTCGTTAGAAATGCGGTATTCTTTGTCCATGCACCTCTTCAATGTGACAAGCTTCCACTCATTAGAGCTCAGTGCTGTAGGTAGCGCTTCGTGGTGAAACGGTGAGATCGTCACATGTTTTTTGTCCAGCGTACGGAGAATCCCAAAGCTACTCCTCTAAATGAGAGCTCTGGAAGGGAAAGAGAAAGCCAAGGCAGGCTATTGAAACATTTCAAAGACTGCATCAAGGCCAACATCGCCCACACTGGAATAGCCCCCAAGCAGCCTGATGAGAACGCTCAGGATCAAACTTGATGGCGTGCCCAGACGCATGAAGCAACAGAGACATTCGAGGACAACCGATGTGACAGCATCACTGAGGCCCATGTAAAAAAAAAAAAAATTAAAAAAAAGGAAAAACAGCAGTAGAGGCACCATTACCTCCAGGCCAGTTTCCCTGTCCCCATTGCTGACGTCTTTGCCCGTTCCCGCCTTGGACACCACAGTCACCTGCGAGTCCTCCTACGCACATAGGTGTCATCGTCGAACCCGACGGACCACCACCACCACCACGCAGAAAGTTATTAAAACTGAAGCCGCCACGCTGATTTCTTTTCTCCGGGGTTCAGCTGTCCAGCAATCAATGCAATCACGGAGAGAGATAACCCAGGCTAATTGTGTCAGCACCTTCTCCACACGCCTGCAAAGTGTTGATTGTCTCTGGAACAGGAGGGAAGCAAAGGTAGGAAAGGGAGGGAGGTTGGGGGGGGGGGAAGGATTTCCAGAATCACATCATCACTAATTGGAAACTGAACGACCACGAAGGTTGACACTGATGACATTATAGGATGAAGATGAATATTGCATCAGCGATGAAGTGCAGTCCCCCTGGATTGATTCGTCGCGTAAAACATAAAATATGTATCACATTGTCGGACAGTTTGCTCTGTGATATTTGACCAGGTTGCTGAGAGACAGACAGAGAGAGAGAGAGAGTGAGAGAGAGTGGGTGGGGGGGCAAAAAGGGAAGAGACAAAGACGCGAAAAGCAATGAACCATGACAATGAGATTCAGTGGAATAAACACACATGTCCATTTCAGTGACAATGACATTCTACTAAATAAACAAACCTGTCCATTTCAATGAACCATGACAATGAGATTCAGTGGAATAAGCAAATAATTATGTCCATTTCAATGAACCATGACAATGACATTCAGTGGAATAAACAAACATGTTCATTTCATTGAACCATGACAATGACAGTCAGTGGAATAAACAAACGTGTTCATTTCAATGAACCATGACAATGGGATTCAGTGGAATGAACAAAATTTTCCATTTCAATGAACCATGATAATGACATTCAGTGGAATGAACAAACATGTCCATTTCAATGAACCATGACAATGACATTCAGTGAATAAACAAACATATTCATTTCAATGAACCATGACAATGACATTCAGTGGAATAAACAAACATGTTCATTTCAATGAACTATGACAATGACATTCAGTGGAATGAACAAACATGTCCATTTCAATGAACCATGACAATGACATTCAGTGGAATGAAACAAACATGTCCATTTCAATGAACCATGATAATGACAATCAGTGGAATGAACAAACATGTCCATTTCAAGCCCCGCTCCCTCGAATAAGTGGTATCAAAGAACAGTAAACTGGATTCCTGATACACATCCACGCGTGTTTGAGATCACATAATATCTGCGCATCTGCATGCCCGCCCGCTCGCCCCCACGAACATACAAACGCACCTACACATGCATAATGACACATATTCACACAAACAAACACACGCACACTATGTCCGGCCATCTCAGCAAAAAAGAAAGCTGAAGATGAAACAGAAAGAACAAAAAGAAAAATATTCTCAGAGTAGCAACATTACTGAAATCACGCACACACACACACACACACACACACACACACACACACACACAAAAAAAAAAAAAAAAAAAAAAAAAAAAAAAACGCACAAAACATAATCACACATATTTATGCTCAATACAGGTGTGGTTGAGAAGACAAACCGGCATTGTGGGATATATACACCATAATTTAAGATTTTTTTTATATATTAAATATGCAAGATACGTTTTTGTATCAGAAGGGTATTTTCAAACGTGTTAACCTCAAAACAGGATGATAATTATTTCACTCCCTAAGCCACTCCCCGAGAAAGAAAAACGAGATCTGAAAAGATCGATCCTTGGAAGTCGCACCGTAATCATGGGTGTGTTGGTCACAAATGTGTTTTGTAGTCATGGAGGAGCATAACCAGATATAATTTCAATCATAAACAGAGCAGCAGCATATTGATCTTTTTTCTTAATTTTCAGTGGAAGAATAACAAAGGAGAGAGAGAGAGAGAGACAGAGAGAGAAACAGGGGGAGAGAATGGGGGAAGAAAGACAGACAGACTGAAGACTGAAGTTGGTCTTTATACCTCAGGCCTTGTCCCCTCATGAACGGGGTGTGTGAACAACACACACACACACACACACACACACACACACACACACATATATATATATATATATATATATATATATATATATATATATATATATATATATATATATATATATATATATATATATGCTCGTCTTGTCTTTCGTTCCTCTTTCGTTCATGCTTTACACTGGCTCCCAGTACAAGACAGAATTAGTTACAAAGTCGTTTCTCTTTGTTCCAATTCCATTGAGGCTTCTGGTCCACAGTATCGTTCTGATCTCATTCATCCTTACATACCCTCACGCCAACTCCGCTCTTCTTCTGACACCCGTATGCTTAGGATCCCTTCTGCTCGAGCCAAAACGTATGGCCAATGCAGTTTTTCATTCCAAGCCCCCTTTCCTTGGAATCAACTTCTTCAGCCTTCTCCGTCACTCATCTTCTCTGCAATCTTTCAGATCCAGTCTGAAGACCCACCTTTCCCTCTCCTGAATATTTCTCAACAGCTCATCCCTTTCCTGTATGAACTGAAATGACTATAACTGAGAGAGTGAGTTTTGATAGTTTCAGAATTTGTTGGTTGTATTTTTGATTGTGTACTATTTACGATTGTATGCTATGACTTGTGTGTGCGTGCACGTGTGCTTGTGTGTACTGCGTGTGTCGGAGAGAGGGTGGGGTGGGGTGGAGGAATAATAAAATTATTTTCAATAATGTGTGTATCTTGTGTTCAATTTTTCCTTTTTCATATTTACACATTTCTTCTATTTGTAAACACATAGGGCTTATTTTAAGGTTAGGCGTACATGCTAATAATAATGATGATGATTATATATATATAGTCATGAGCAAAAGGATTGGATAAAATACAACTATTAATATTACATGTCATTCAGATTTTTTTTAAACCAGCAATTTCTCTGTCCTTAAAGGCTTTATGAATATACATAATGCATAGACATATTTCTAAAACCTTTATAGTCAGTACAAGATAAAAATAATAGTCAACTGAAAGAGGCAAGGGTGTCGATGATATTCGGGCCGAATACATTTTTCTCTAAAATATTTGTGAGAGCTTCGTAACTGAGAACAAAGTGCACTTCATCTCCCTTCGATTGTTTACACACTGGGCACATGAAAATCAGAATCCCTAACTTCTATTATCTAAAGTGATGTACAATCAGATTAGAGATGCCTGGTTCTAAACTTTGTCGTTGCACATTTCAAATGTCTGCCCAGATTTAAACGCAAGTGTGGTTTTCAATCATGCTAAACACAAAACGTTCTGTACACATGAAACCTTTCACTTGTGTGAATACGCCGATTCCAGTCCATGCCATATGCAATCCATTAAATGTTGCCGAAAATCATTTACAAAACCAGCTTCAAAACCCAATCCCTGACCTACCCATACACGTCCAAAGCCATATTCGAACAAACAAAAACCGCACACATTTGAAACCTAATTCTTGTAACCCTAAAATTCAAATTGTATAACATTTGGCAAGCTTTATATGGTATTTGCACTATTATTAGCCAGAGGCGTATGCAATTAACAGCAGAATTTGTAAAAACAAGATCATCACACAAATAAGTATCTTCATGTCTCCTGTTGTTAATCAGTTCATGTGCAATTTCTTTACACAAAAAAAGAAAATAATATAGGACTACATGGGTCTCCTTGTGCAACACCCGCCGCGCAACCAATATAATCAGTTTAACTAGCAACACATCTGACTCTGGTTTCAACATGATCACACGTACTTGTACAGTGTACCTTTAATGCTTTTTTTTAAGAAAAAGAGAGGGGGCGGGTGGGGGGGGGGGTGATACAAGGGAGGTGGTTAACTGGATGATTTACGCACTCTTGGGTGCGTGCGGGACAAAACAGTTTCATTTTTGAAGATGTGTCATAGCGTGCTGACAGATCCACATATACCTACCACATATACCACATCTGCTTTGCAAAAAAATGAAAAGAGAGAGAGACAGAGAGAGACACACAGAGAGACAGAGAGAAAGAGACAGAGAGAGAAGGAAATACATAGAAGCATAAGCCCAATTCGCTGGTCAGGCCTTGACAGCCTTCCCGAGATTCATTCAAAGACATAAACACGGGATGGAAATCAAAATAATTAAACATGATAAACACAGAGAGAGAGAGAGAGAGAGAGAGAGAGAGAGAGAGAGAGAGAGAAACATATGTATATATGGAGAGAGAGAGAGACAAACACAGATATATGCATGTATATATATATATATATATATATGGAGAGAGAGAGTTTCAATTTCAGTTTCAATATGTGTGTCAGAACAAGCGGAATGATCCACGTACGCTACGCTACACCAAGTTGAAAAGAAGAGAGAGACAGAGACACACAGAGAGAAAGAGAAAGAGAGAGAGAGAAGAAAAGACAAAGAGATATCAAAGAAAACAAAGACAAAGAGATCAAAAGAATGGCACAGACTTGGAGACGAAGGGGGACAAACAAAGGAGCTCACATAGGCAAACGCATGAAGAGAAGAGGAAGAAGAGGGGGGGGGGGTAGTAGGAGAGCGGGGGCAGAGAGCGGGGGGGGGGGGGGGGGGGGGGGGGGGGGAGTGAGGGTTCGGGGGTAGGTGGGGGAAGGGGAATGGAGTTGTAGAGGGTGGCGACTGACCAGAGGCGATAGGCAGAACGGAAATTGTGAGTCACAAAATAACCTGACCACCTCCTTCCTCAACATCACCTGAGGTTACAACAGCGTCGGAATGTGTGTGTGTGTGTGTGTGTGTGTGTGTGTGTGGTGTATGTGTGTGGTGTGGTGTGGTGTGGTGTGTGTGTGTGTGTGTGTGTGTGGTGTATGTGTGTGGTGTGGTGTGGTGTGGTGTGTGTGTGTGTGTGTGTGTGTGTGTGTGTGTGTGTGTGTGAATATGTGTGTGCGTGCGCGCGCGTGTGAGTGTGCGCGTGTTTTTTTTTCTCTCTCTCTGTATGTGTGTGTGTGTGTGTGTGTGTGTGTGTGTGTGTGTGTGTGTGTGTGTGTCTGTCTGTCTGTCTGTCTGTCCGTCTGTCTGTGCGCAATAACAACGAAACCCTTTGCCATCTCAAAGACACACACACACACACACACGCAAACGTATACATAGGCTGGTTCAAAACAAAATATAAACTATTCGGACAAAAGATTTCTTTGTTTGGTTTTGTTTTTGGGTGGTGGGGGAGGGTGGGGGGGGGAGGGGTTAGCAAAAACAACCATACTGATGACATCCTGTGACAATGACATGCTTAATCATCCTCGCACCATGGTTTCCTTGGAATCGATTATTGGGTTGCCGTATTGTGTTTCTCTCTTTCATGCCCTTCTTTCCATCCCTTTATACGTTCTCTGTTCGGGTCGTGCTTTTTGAGCGCATTATTCGTATCCCTTTCACTTTCCTTGCGTCTGTTTGCCGGAAAGGAGTCACCAAGGCAGAATAGATTGGTGTGATTAACTCTCGACTGTTGGCCACCGTTCTTTCTCTGTCTCTGGACCTTGCAATTGGAATGAACTTCCTCTTTCGCTTCGTCAAGTCTCCACACTCAGCTCTTTCAAGTCTGGCCTTAAAACCCACCTCTTCCCAAAATAGCCTCCCTTCCCTGCCTCTTCCTTGTTTTTAGAGGGTTTTTTTTTCAGTTTTAGAGTTATGCGTGCGTGAGAATGACTGGTGCGAAAGCGCTTTGATTTGTTTATGCACAAGATTCAGCGCTATATAAGTACCATTATTATTATTATTATTAATAGATTGGTGTTAAAACTTCTGGAGCCAGCTGCTTTGCTTGGTTCTAACGCTTTGACAGTTACACGTGACTAAATGCCTTCTACGTTGACCGAACTACAGCCATTGGTCAGTTCCATATTACACACAGTTAGTAGCGGGTTACGCCCATACTAGGCTCTTCCGTCCGAGCAATGCGACTGGCCCCAGTGTTCACCAGTGATCAGGGTTCGAGGCCGGCCCTGTGTCGGTATGGTGTTGTGTCTTTGGGGGAAGTCACTTTACTCCGACTGTCGTCACTCACTCCTGGTGTTTAATGGGTAGGTGCCTGACTTCGGTTTGGGGGCGAGTGGGGGGGGGGGGGAGTTAAAGTGACAGAAGGAGAGGATTTGGCCCCGCCTTTTCTTCTATGCCGAGCCCTGGACATAGTGGATATGAATGCTCTGCACTGTTGGGCGTAAAAGGGTATGGGACATTATATCTTTAACCTGTATGCCGGCGGCTTTCAAAACAGAACAAGAGAGGCATGGCCTTCAAGACTCACTTGTGATACACTTAAAAAAATATATATAATCGTTAAAATGTTTTCTGTATTTGTTATTATAAAGCTTCGCGTTAAAAAAAGAAAAAAAAAGTCCTAGCCAGATTCGAATTAGGTCCCCTAGCATTAATTACAGAGTAATTTCCCTTTTTTACTATCTGCACCAAAACGTTTCCAAAATAAATAAAACTTCCATGCTTAGCAAAAGAAGTTCCTGTTTGAACAAAAAATGATAATAATGACTGCTCTTATTGTTGGGTCAGAATATCAGATCAAAGTGCCAAGTTTAGGGAATACAAAAAATATAAATATAACAGTAAATGCAGTTTGCACATAATTAGGCTTCATTTTTGTGTGTGTGTGTGTGTGTGTGTGTGTGTGTGCCCATCCCAGAGGTGCAATATTGTTTTAAGCAAGATGACTGGAAAGAACTGAATTTTTCCTATTTTTATGCCTAATTTGGTGTCAACTGACAAAGTATTTGCAGAGAAAATGTCAATGTTAAAGTTTACCACGGACACACACACACACACACACACACACACAGACAACCGAACACCGGGTTAAAACATAGACTCACTTTGTTTACACAAGTGAGTCAAAAAAAAGATAGTGCATCTGTGTCTCACCCAGCTGTTCCTGTCTTCCGTTTCATTATTGTGTCTTACTTTTCCTATATATATTTTTTTTCTTATTCATTAATCGTCCTTTCATATTTTTAGAACAAACTAAACTAGACCCAAGCAAAACAGAAATACAAAACAACACAATATAAGACAGTATAGCCCTTTTACGCGTGAAACGAATGTCGGGGTTTAAATATGTTTCGGATAAACGTTTCGTTTCCAAATAGGTCAATGATTAATGTATGTCTGTTTGCTTCTGAATTCAGCTTTAGGTTTGATTCATTTTCAAACATATTCAATGTTTTAAGCACGGTTCTGTTTTTGTTTTATCTTATTTTGATTAGATTAGACTCTGCTGCCCGACTCGTCCTCAGAAAGAAAAGATCTGAGCACATCACTCCTCTTTTGCAACATCTCCACTGGCTCCCTGTCTCACACCGAATAAAGTACAAGATCAGCACTCCATGCTACAAATGTATTCACAAATCAGCCCCTTCCTATCTCTGTGGCTGCCTTCACCTCTACACTCCATCTCGCTCACTACGATCAGCTTCGGATCCACTCCATTTACGCATACCCAGATTCAAACTCTCAGTCCACCGTTCTTTCTCTGTCTCTGGACCTTGCAATTGGAATGAACTTCCTCTTTCGCTTCGTCAAGTCTCCACACTCAGCTCTTTCAAGTCTGGCCTTAAAACCCACCTCTTCCCAAAATAGTCTCCCTTCCCTGCCTCTTCCATGTCTTCAGTTTCTCCAGTTTTAGAGTTATGCGTGCGTGAGAATGACAGGTGCGAAAGCGCTTAGATTTGTCTATGCACAAGATTCAGCGCTATATAAATACCATTAGTATTATTATTATTATTATAGATTTATCTCAAGAGAACAATCAAATCAAATCAAAAACACTTTATTAATCCACATGGAAATTAAGTTGTGCAATCACAGGCTCGTTGTAAACACTGGCATAAAATCATCATGCGCAACATAAGAAGAGATTAAAACTAGTCAAATAAGAATTCCCAATAGCTGACGATAGACTAACCCCCCCCACCCCACCCCCTCGCCCCTCCCTTCCGCACACACACATACTCATGTTAAGACAATAGGGTATTGCACAACAATATTTACAAATGAAAACATCCAACAAAAAAGGCTATAGATTACTAAAAATGACATGCGCGCACGCACGCACACACACACACACACACACACACACACACACACACACACACACACGTTAAGACCATAAGGTATTGTACAACAATACATTAATAAAAACATCAAGGGAATAAATCGTATATATAAGTAAAATGCACACACACACACACACACACACACACACACACACACACACACACACTCACTCACTCACTGACACACACACTCACACACACACATACAACGTATGCATGCACATAACATATGTCACGCCAATAAAATTAGTACATTAACATTAAGATACATGAAATCCAAGTAAAATAAGAAAATATTTAAAAAAATCACTTCTGATCACACACAGAAATGCTTGCCCGTGCTCACCCGCTCAGTCCCACATGCACGCATAATGTCTGCTCCCATGCACTCGTCTGCTGGTGAAGTTCGGGTGTTGCTGTGGCGAGGGGGCTTGGGGGGTGGGAGGGTTCACTCATGAGTTAGTGTATTGGTTGTTTTGATTGTGTGCGCGAATGGCTGCAGGAATGAATGAATTAATGTAGAGAGATGTTCTTGCGCGTGGAGCTCTGAACCTACCACTTATGTCTGACCTTCTGCTATTAATGTCATCATGTAGTGGGTGTCTTTCGTCGGTCAAAATTGTTATTAGTCTGTCAGTCAGTTTTCTATTGTGCATGTCGCTAAATGTGACTTGTCTTATACCCACCACCCCACCCGCTTTCCTAATGACTGTTTCCAACCTGTCTTTATCATGTTTGGTCAAGTTTCCCCCCCCCCACCCACCCCCCACCCCACCCCCACCCCCCAGCACACGGCACCATATGTTAAAACATTGCAGACAACAGATGTGTAAAACATTTGGAGCATCTGCTTGCATACATTAAAAGATTTCATTTTTCTAAGACAGTACATGCGACTGTTGCTCTTTTTAATGAGTGCAGTTGAGTTTTCATTCCAAGACAGCTTATTGTCGATTATCACACCAAGATATTTGTATGAGATACCTGGTTGTTGTTGTTTTTTTCTCTTTAAGGTTCTCATTTTGCTTTGATCAAATGATTATCCATTACAATTTTGTCCCTCTTTTCTCTGTTCAATCTGTTTCGTTCATTTAAATTGTGTTTTTGTCATTGTGACTTCTAGTAATATATGTATTTAACGACTAAATGTCTTGTTCAAATCTTTATTTGTAACAATGATTTATGTTGAGCTGTATCAGACACGGATGTTGCATACAAAGCAAAACAGGACCAAGCACAGAACCCTGTGTGGCACCAAATTCAGGATTAATATGTTTTACTAATAATGTTCAAGGCGCACGTTTCGTTTTCCACCACTCACGTAAGAGCAAAACCTTCTGAGAATAGACTCGCATATTCCAAAGTAGGTATGAAGTCTAATGAAGAGAAAGGCTGGTCAGTTGTGACAACGCGGTAGAAAGATCAAGGAGAGCAAAGAGAGAGAGAGACAACAGCATCATCCAAGGCAATTTGAGCAGGAAGATCAACTGCCCTCAGCAGTTCAGTTCAGCACGCCGTGTGCAGACTGGAGAGGATAAAGAAGTTCACTGTGATTGGGCAAGCAACTAACAAGCCTACAGCTTTTCACACAATTCGAGTGATTTTTTTTGCAAGAATGCGTGTGTTAGCTCACGATTTATCGCAATCCCACGATTTTCCTCAATCTGGGGGCGCGCTTACGGGATCTTTAACGTGTATATATGATCTTATGCGTGCGTATACACGCGAAGGGGGTCCAGGCACTAGCAGGTCTGCACATATGTTGACCTGGGAGATCGTAAAAAAAATGTCCGCCCTCAAACCACCAGGTGCTACGGGGATCGAACTCAGGAAACTCGGGGGAGAATCCAAAGCTCTACCAGTCTGACCACTACGCCTGTTGCTGGTGTGTGCTGACGTGTGTGAGGGAGGAAGAGTGTAGGGGTAGGTGGCGAGGAGTGAATGTACATGTATGTGAGTTACTGAGTTTGTGCGTTGCAGGAAATGAACGTTTGCTTTCCTTTTAGTTCTGTCTGAATGTCATGTTTTCGTGGCGAGTCAACATAAATGTTATTTATTGAATGGGTTACGTGGCGTATATTTTAATGAATGGTCATGTTCCAAAAGCGATTGCGCTTAAACTGTTTAATAGCACATGAACTCCAACTTTAAAAAGTTAGATTTATTTAAGTTTACAGACAAAAAGTTGAATGTTGCCTTGTTTTATGACATCACGATGTGTCCAAAGCGAACACAATAGTGTCCAGTACATTGAGCCATTGAAATCTGGAAGAGTACGCATACGAAAACCAAGGACAGAAAGGGACACTGCTTCGAGATCGTTTTTATTATTTTGTATCAATCAATCAATCAATTAAAAACACTTTATTAATCCACTTGGAAATTAACTTGTGCAATCACAGGCTCGTTGTAAACACCAACATAAAATGATGAGTTTAGTTACTTAGTACTTGTTTTTGTTTTTTGTCTGTTTGATTGTAGTTGTTGTTGTTGTTGTTGTTTGCAATAAGAAATACTCTTTTATTATTTCATATTCAGTTACTTAATACTTGCCATCATTTGACATGTTTGATTATTTGTTTTTGTTGTTTTCAAGAGAAAAATACAAGGATATTTTGTTGATTTAGATTTTAATTACTTGATACTTGTTTTCACTTGACCTATTTGATGTTTCTATTGTTGATTGTTTAAGTTCAAACCAATGACAAGACTACACGCAGAAATAGAACACACACAAATGGCTGGCCGTATGGTGGGTGTAAACATGAATACTCGGCAAGAAATAAAATGCCGAGGGGGATGAAAAGAAAGTTTGAAAATCAAAGATAATAGAACACGTTCACTTCTGAATAGTGGTTTGCACAAAAGGCAAAGGGCAAACAAACGAAATATTGTTTAAGAGTCGTAAAAGACGTTTTGAAAATAACAAAGACGAAAAGATTCTATTCTGGCTGTGTAAAAGGCAGGATACAAACCAGAACTGAAACAAACAAACAGACAAACAAGACAACCAACAACAAGAACAAAACCAAACCACGAAACTTGAACACTTACCTTCTGGAATCTGCAAACAACTCACAAGTAGTATGATCGCACTGCAGCCAGCATTCAGCATTGAAACGGATTCCATTTTTCCCCTTTCTTTCTTTTTTTTTCTATTGAGTTTCTTTCTTTCTTTCTTCTTTCTTTTAGCTAAATGTTCATTAACATCTTTAAACTATACCCTACCAGTATAACTGACTGAAACATCAAACACTCTCTACCAGCGCGAACGTTTTGCGTTGTATGGCCTCTTCAAATATGCTTTGAATCATTATTCATCACAAGAGTTGAAGTGTAAGAGCCGCTTGCTCTGACCAACAACAAATAATATCCTCGATTGACACATCAGTACTTCATGTCATAGAAGTTGGGTGGGTTTTTTTCATAATAGTTCTTTTCCTTTTTTTCTTCTTTTTTTTAAAAATTTTGTATATAGCAGTTTATTTTAAAATCACAGTGCTCGAAATCTCAACAACTAAACTCTTGTCTAAGGAGAGAAACGAAAAAAAAGAAGAAAAAATCCGAAAAAAAACCGTCTCCGCCAGTGGAGTTTCAGTTTCAGTTTCAGTTCTCAGTTTCAAGGAGGAGGTGTCAACATGTGCGGACTGCACTGACGCATGCATATAATATGCTACGCTGCACCACGACAGTTGGCAGTTGGATAGGCATGGTCAGAAGAAGAAGAGACACACACACAGACTGACAGACTGACAACAGGGCTGCCAATGAGCGCGGGCCAAGTACGGGCCAAAGCTTCAGGGTGGCAGTCCGGTCGATACGTATATAGCTGTGGTGGTGGTGGGTGATGGTGGGTGTGTGGTGGTGGTGGACAAGCAACAAGCACGGGCAACCCGTTCGTTCGCTGTAGGAAAGAGTGAGGCCTGAGCGTTGCACGTGCGTGCAAGGTGTGGTGTGTCGGGCGTGAGGTCGAGGGATTTTTGTGGTGGGGTTTGGAGTTTGGGGGTTTGGGAGTGGAGAAAGAGAGAGTGACAAAGAGACAGACAGAGGTACAGAGAGATGCAGAAAGAGAAAACACTGAAAGAGATGCAGAAAGAGAGAACACTGAACACTGCAATGTTTAATGTCATTAGCTGTAAAGCTCTAATGACATAGTAGGTATTAATCAGAACAAAATGGTGCAAAAGATATAAACAGAAAGGAAAGAAACAGAATTGAAACAACATAAACTAATAAGAGATTTGCGACACTTTGGCACTATGTCATTAGCTTAAAGTACATGACATGTGACAGGGGGGGTGGGGGGGCGGTAATGTGCCTTTTTTCAGTCATTCGTCTCCAAGGTTTGGACAGTACACAGAAAACAAAGTACGTATTAATCATATAATAAATATTTACGCATGTAACATCGACACACATCATATCAATGCAAACACACACTAAAGAACTTATAGATCATATCATTACGAACACATAACATAATTACAATATCGAGATTGACCATCCAAATGTAGCCCTTCCTTTTATAGAAAGAAAGAGAGATAGACGGACACATACAGAGGGAGAGAGAAGGAGGGGGGGGGGAGACAAGGCAAGACAAGACAAATTATTTATTAACATGGGTTGAATATAAACTTTTGCAACTCTGTTTGCATGCTATCCCCGCCCAGGAGGGGGGGTAGAAGAAATTAAAAGAGATAAAAAGAGAAAAAGAAAAAGCAAATACCAAGAACAAAAAACACATCTTGTATTAAAAAAAAAAAAAAAACAAAGTTCTCACTCTTTCTTTTCTTTTTTTCTAAAGTGTATGAATAAAAGTCAAAGTACAGATTTGAAGATTAAGGAAATGTGGGGAGAAAGAAAGAAATACAAAGAGAGAAGAAGGAGAGAGAGCCAGAGAGAGAGAGAAACAGACAGACAGACAGACAGACAGACACAGAGAGAGACAGAGAGAAACAGAGAGAGAGAGAGATGCAAGATTTCGCCCTCGACTTTCTGGGAACATTGTGGGTTCATCTGGGCAAATTCGTGACGAAAGCATTAACACATCAAATAGAATGAGCATATTATTTGTAACAAATAAATAGAACCAGAAAATAAACAAATAAATACAATAAGCTTAATGGATACCGATTAGCAATAAATAAATGAATAAATTCTTATGAATTGATATGATTATAAATGAATTGATGAGTGAATAAGGAAAAAAAGAAAGAAAGAAATATGAGCAGTAATTGAAATAATCAAAATATCAGAACCAAACCAGCGAAGCAATTTCTCCCTAAAATCAAAATCACATTCATGAAATCACATTAAATGAAATAAATAGCTCTCTCTCCCTCTCTCTCTCTCTGCAAATAATTAGCCCGCAATTTGTTCTTACTCAATAAACTTAGATATTGCGTCGATACTCCAACCAGAAAATTATTCTTCGGGGCACACTGTCTCTCTCATGTCAATTATGCATCTACAGTCTGGAGCAATGCCAGTCACAACCAGCTAAAAAAAAAAGTTAACTCATTGCATAGACGAGCAGCTAAACTTATTTTACCAGACCACTCCCTAACAACAGATGAAAAATTAACAAAACTGGAAATATTACCACTATACAAGCAATTCGACTACAATAAAATGGTCCTCATGTTCAAAGTACACAAAAACATGTCACCACCATACCTCAGTGACCTTGTTCAACGGGCATCAGAGCGTTACGATTCAGATAATTATATTCTGCCTCGTGTGCGCATCGATTTGTACAAATCTAGCTTTGCATTTTTTGGACCATCTGCTTGGAACTTTCTTCCTTCGTTCATTAAGACGTGCGATTCATTACGTTCCTTAAAATCAAGCATACGAGAACTTCTGCTCCACAAACAATAGGCACTTAAAGCTTTTTTTCTTTTTTTCTTTTTTTTTAATAACCAGCTAAAAAAGACAAAAATCATGCTTTTTTCCGTGACGTTTGTATCTATACCTGCATGCAGTGAATTTATTTTATTTCTACCTTTGTGCTTTAATGTTTTTACTTGTTCGCCTGTAAATTGGATGTTATTACCTGTAACATCTGCATCAGCAAATTAATCACTTTTGTATATGTGCAATGGTAAAGTTGTGCTTCTCTGGGAGGGAGAGAGAGAGAGCCAGAGAGTGACACCTCACAAATAGAAAGAGGGAGGGAGAGAGAGGGGGGAAAGAGAGAGAGAGGTGGGGGATGGAGAGAGAGAACACTGAACACGGATGAACAACAGAGAGAGAAAGAGGCAGACAGACAGTCAGAGAGAGGCAGAGAGTGACACCTCACAAACAGAAAGAGGGAGGGAGGGAGAGAGAGGGGGGAAAAGAGAGAGAGAGGTGGGGGATGGAGAGAGAGAACACTGAACACGGCTGAACAACAGAGAGAGAAAGAGGCATACAGACAGACAGTCAGAGAGAGGCAGAGAGTGACACCACACAAACAGAAAGAGGGAGGGAGGGAGAGAGAGGGGGAAAAGAGAGAGAGAGAGGTGGGGGATGGAGAGAGAGAGTGAGGTGTGGGATGGAGAGAGAGAATACTGAACACGGGTGAACAACAGAGAAAGAGGCAGACAGACAGACAGTCAGACAGATAGAGGCAGACAGTGACACCTCACAAACAGAAAGAGGGAGGGAGAGAGAGGGAGGGAGAGAGAGGGGGGAAAGGGAGAGGGGTGGGGGGATGGAGAGAGAGAACACTGAACACGGGTGAACAACAGAGAAAGAGGCAGACAGACAGACAGTCAGACAGATAGAGGCAGACAGTGACACCTCACAAACAGAAAGAGGGAGGGAGAGAGAGGGGGAAAAAGAGAGAGAGAGAGGTGGGGGATGGAGAGAGAGAACACTGAACACGGATGAACAACAGAGAGAGAAAGAGGCAGACAGACAGACAGTCAGACAGAGGCAGAGAGTGACACCTCACAAACAGAAAGAGGGAGGGAGAGAGAGGGGGGAAAGGGAGAGAGGTGGGGGGATGGAGAGAGAGAACACTGAACACGGATGAACAACAGAGAGAGAAAGAGGCAGACAGACAGACAGTCAGAGAGAGGCAGAGAGTGACACCACACAAAAAGAGAGAGAAAGAGAGAGAGAGGAGGTATCCAAATTTGCTAATGGGCATTATTAAAGTACACACACACACACACACACACACACACACACACACACACACACACACACACACACACACACAGTTCAGTTCAGTTCAGTTTAGTTCAGTTCAGTTCAGTTACTCAAGAAGGCGTCACTGCGTCCCAAAGACGCTCTACCACATCTGCCAAGAAGATGCCTGACAAGCTGACTAACTCAGCGCACTTAGGCCTTGAGGGAAAATAAGAGAAGATAACATGAAATGAAATAAGTTACATGAATAAATCAATCAATCAATTAATGAATAAATAAGTAGATAGATTGATGAACAGATAATTTAATCAACAACAAGAATCAACCAATCAATAGACAAACAAATAAATAAACAATGAATGCAAATATAATAATAATAATAATAATAATAATCATGCTGTTGATAAATTAATAGATAAACAAATATATATAAATAAGCACACACACACACACACACACACACACACACACACAGAGTTTCTCAGGAAAGCGTCACTGCGTTCGGACAAATATTTATTAATATATTTGTGTGTACCTTGGACTTCCTCTACATAATTTTGCCAGATGACAACAATATGTTGCCACGGGTTCTTTTTTCAGTGCACCAAGTTCTTGCTGCACACGGGACCTCAGTGTATTCTTTCACTCGAAGGACTAGACGCTCAGTCAAGCTTGGGAGAAAGGGCAAGACCGGGATTCGAACTCAAACTCTCTCACGGACACTGTATGTATTGGCAGATAAGTGTCCAGACCAGTTCGGATGCATAGTAATCTCCTGTGATGGCGTTGCCCTTTAGCAAGTGGTCAATCATTATGATTCCCTCACAGTCCCAGAAAACAGAAGCCTTTCCAACAGGTGCCACATTTGTATTTGCATGTATTTGTTTTTCTTTTTATCACAACAGATTTCTCTGTGTGAAATTCGGGCTGCTCTCCCCAGAGAGAGCGCGTCGCTACACTACAGCGCCACACATTTTTGGTTTTTTTTTTGTTTTTTTTTCCTGCGTGCAGTTTTATCTGTTTTTCCTATCGAAGTGGATTTTTCTACAGAATTTTGCCAGGAACAACCCTTTTGTTGCCGTGGGTTCTTTTACGTGCGCTAAGTGCATGCTGCACACGGGACCTCGGTTTATCGTCTCATCCGAATGACTAGCGTCCAGACCACTACTCAAGGTCTAGTGGAGGGGGAGAAAATATCGGCGGCTGAGCCGTGATTCGAACCAGCGCGCTCAGATTCTCTCGCTTCCTAGGCGGACGCGTTACCTCTAGGCCATCACTCCACTTGTTTGAATTCCTTGGAAGGGGAGAAACAAGGTGCTTTCATTGACTGCTTTGTTGTTGTTGTAGTGTCCTGATTTAGCCTCAAAGTGGTGAACACACCTTTCATCTTCTCTGACAATTCTCCAAAAGAAAATAGCTGGGTCGGCCTGGAAACCAGCCCGAAGATCCCTTGAAGTTTCAAGTCTGACCAGCTTCTGATCTGCTGTCT
>NC_134898.1:32529935-32537435 GCF_041734735.1 Babylonia areolata
GACTAGCGTCCAGACCACCACTCAAGGTCTAGTGAAGGGGGAGAAATTCTCGGCGGCTCAGCCGTGATTCGAACCAGCGCGCTCATACTCTCTCGCTTCCTAGGCGGATGCGTTACCTCTAGGCCATCACTCCACTCCTATTGTGGTTACCGTCGCATTATTGTGGTTATTAAGGCATTGTTGTGGTTAGTGACGCATTATTGAAGTTATGGACGCTGTGTTGTGGTTATGGATGCATCATTTTTGTCATTAACGCATTATTGTGGTTGCGGAAAAGACAAAGACAAGACAAAGTCTTTATTATCGAAGGTAATAGACAAGCAAGTGACATGCTTTTTTTTTACATCCAGCCCTTGCCCTAAAGGGGACGACGCATTTTTGAGGTTATGGACGCATTATTGTGTGGTCACAACATATATTGAAAAGAAAAACAAAAGCTGCTGGACACTGCTAAAGTACAAGGCAGCATGACGTAACAATTTGGGCACATTATTTTGGGGAGCGGGGGAGGGGGGGAGAGGGGGTTGGGGGTGATAATCGAAAGGTTAAACGAGACTGCTATTGTACTGTAGTGAAACATGGACGACGTATTCAACCACTTGAGCAATTCCATCAGAGATGCCTACGAAAGATCCTCGGCATAAAGTGGCAAGACAGGGTCTCCAGCCTCTAGGTCCTAGAGAGGAGCGGCCTGCCCAGCATCGAAAGCCTGCTGATCCATTGCCAGCTACGCTGGACAGGACACGTTGCCCGCATGACAGACAGCAGGATCCCGAAGATGCTTTTGTATGGCCAGCTGAAGGAAGGCCACCGTGAACTTGAAAGACCCTGCAAGCGCTTCAAGGACACCTTGAAGACAAACATCAAAGCCTGTGACATAGACATCGCTTCCTGGGAAACTGATGCCCTTGACCGCTCTCGCTGGAGGATGCTGTGCTCTAGTGGCATAAAGACGTTTGAAAACAAGAGAACGCTGGCCATTAAGGAGAAGCGTGAAGCAGGGCTCAACTTCTGGAGACGTTTCCCTTGCAACACCTGTGGGAAGTGCTGTGCATCCAGAATCGGCCTCTTCTCCCATATGAGGACACACATCGACAGATAAGTCTGCCTGCCTACTCATCCTTCGGACCGACGGGAGACTTCATCAAACGAGACTTACTTTGTAAATGGAAGTCTGACCGCAGTTCTACCTAAATCAAGAAGGGCGCGAGGAAAGAATTACAATAGGCTGGCCCCAGTCTGGCTCCGAAAAAAGCCAGACGAGCAAGATGCAGTTTCCGCTCTCATGGGCTAGAATTCATTCCAAAGGCACACAATATAACATTGAAATCATGATGCCCCGCGAGCATCCACTCTGTCCTTCCTCGCTAACAATGTGGACGCAATCTTTGAACCGTGGCCGGTCCTTCGGTAAGAAGTGCATTAACTCTCTCCATACGAACGGCGAAAGAGACGACGTTAACAGCGTTTCACCCCAGTTACCATCATCAAAATATTGCAAGCGGAAGGCTCTTATACTGAAGAGGTGAATGTCGACAAAGAATACCACAATTCTGACGACGGAAGCCAAAAGGTTGGGTCATTCAGACACCCACTGGACATCCAAGGGGTCTGTGTAGAGGAGAAGAGAGGACTGGCCGTACTGAGTGAGTTAACCCCTTCACTGAACAGTGTGCTTGATGGGGTTGACAGGGCTGTTGTTGTCACTGCTGACCATACTTTGTATGGATATCATTATTCTCCTCATGAGGTCACATTATCTTTGTCCAGCGATTGTCCAACTTATTTATTTATTTATTTATCATTATTGTCTAGTTGTTGTTTTTTCCTGCATTCCATATTATTCTATTTCATTATTTATCTGCTCACTTTTTTATGTTATTTATTTATTTACTCATTCATTTATTCATTCGTTTATTCATTTATTCATTGATGTATTCAATGATGCGTCCGTTTATTTATTTATGCCTTTTTTCTCCTCAAAATATGACTAAGTGTGTTGGGTTATGCTGCTGGTCAGGCATCTGCTTAGCAGGTGTGGTGTAGTGTATATGGATTTGTCCGAACGCAGTGACACCTCCTTGAGTAACTGAACTGAAATGTCTAACAAACTTGACTGCACCACTTGAAAGTGCACAAAAAAATCACAGTTATACTTCCATTTCATGCGCCATCAGTCTCATTTCATTATGATTCAACACCTCAGAGGCTGCGATGAAATGAAAATAAGTAAGTAAACGAGTATACAAATACATGAACAAACGCATAAATAAGTGCGCGCGCGCGCGCGCGTGTATGTGTGTGTGTGTGTGTGTGTGTGTGTGTGTGTGTGTGTTTGGTATCGCTCTGTCTCAGATACTTCCAGAACAATTGACCAGGGTTTGTAGTGGTTGTGAAATCATTGCTTTTGGCATTATGTGGCCTTTCGCAATCCACGCTTCCTTCGAAACCACTTGACATTTCCCTAAGCTTATACAGCATTTAGTTTCACTTATTTGTCAGATGCTGTAAAGACAGTATCGGTCCAGTCTGATCACACATTGTTGTTGTCAAAAGTTTTAATGCGTTTGGTTTGTATAGTTTGCTAAACGGTTTGGTTTGTATAGTCTGTCATCCTCGAACAGAATATTGCTTGTGCTTGGTAAAAAATATAAAAAAAAGAATTAAAAAAAACTCAGCCAACGGAAATACAAGGTCCGCCATCGGGAAAACGTGAGGAAAAACAGCGGGAGAAAATGTCGAGAAATGTCACGAATGTACACGTAGGGGGTTGCCATGCTATACGTCACGTAATTAACTCACTCAGTACAGCCAGTCCTCTATTCTCCTCTACACAGACCCCTCGGATGTCCAGTGGGTGTCTGAATGACCCAACCTTTAGCTTCCGTCGTCAGAATTGTGGTTTTCTTTGTCAACATTTACCTCTTCAGTATAAGAGCCTTCCGATTGCAATAGTTTGATGATGGTAATTGGGGTGAAACGCTGTTAACGTCGTCTCTTTCGCCGTTCGTATGGAGAGAGTTAATTGTCAACAGTCCTTCCATTCTGAACATTGTAAAAGTTGGATGGATGGCGAGACCACTTTTTTATCTGTTTGCTCGGAAAACAACGGTGTTGAATGTGCGCTCGGTTTAGAACGGTGTAGAAAACCAGACAAGCTTCTTTACATGTATTGGTTGGTTGTTGTTGCTTGGGGTTGGGTTTTTTGTTGTGGTTGTTGTTTTGTTTGTTTTTTAATTCTTCCATTTCTTTCTTTTCTTTCCTTTTCTTTTTTTTTTCTTTCTTTCTTTTCTTCATTTGTTTATGCTTATTGCCTCCATTGTCATCTTTCTTTCATTCTTTCTGCCTTTTTTCTTTTTTTTCATCTTCATTTCTTTCTTTCTTTCCCTCGTGGCCTCGATTGCTATCTCTATGGCGTTCTTTTTCTTCTTCGTTTTTTGGGGTGGTTTTTTTTTGGTAATGTTTGTTTTTGTTTGTTTATTTCCCCCTTCTCTTCTTCTTCTTCCTCATTCTTCATCTCTTTTTTTTCCTTGTCCTTTTTTTTTTTTTTTTTTTTTTTTTTGTTCTCTTCTGCCGCGAACTCGTAGGTGGTATTATTCATGTCCCACATCGAATCTCACCCTACCCTAACAACCCATCTCCACCTCTCTCTCTCTCTCTCTCTCTCTCTCTCTCTCTCTCTCTCTCTCTCTCTCTCTTTCATCAATGGCCCAGACTTGAAACCCCACTTGATGTTAAATATGGATAGACATTTGAAATATATGCCAACAAGATTCAGATTAGGTATTTCTGAGCTAGCGGTTTTATCATTATAGATACAGAACATGTAATGACAGTGATCTGATTTGTCCATTATGCAAAGATTCGACAGAAAATGAAATGCACTTTGTCCTTTGTTGTCCAGCTTTGAGGAATATTCGAGAATCATTTATTAAACCTGAATATTATAGACAACCAAATATGTTTAAATTGAACTTGTTAATGTCTTCAACCTCCTGTGAAATTGTTAGAAGCCTTGCTTTGTATTTATATAAAGCTTTCAAAGTCCGAGAAACTATTACGTCATGAAAACACTGTTTCGAAGCTAGGCTAGTTTACATTTGGAACTTATGTTATATCGAGTTTTCTATGTGTGTTGTATTATGTGAGTTGTTGTTGTTGTTGTTGTTGTTTTGTTTTTGTTTCTGTTTTTCTTTGTTTTTCATTGTAGTCTGTTCACATACCCCTTCATTAGGGGCCTTGGCCTATATGAATAAATCATCTCTCTCTCTCTCTCTCTCTCTCTCTGTGTGTGTGTGGGGGGGGGGGTGCGGGGTGTGTGTGAGTGTGTTCCTTCATTATATTTTTATGATGATGATGGTCCGTTGATTAGTATTATAATTATCATTGGTAGTTGTAGTAGTAGTAGTAGTAGCAGTGGTGGTGGTGGTGGTGGTGGTGGTAGTGGTAGTAGTAGTGGTAGTGGTAGTATTTACCATTGTTAGTATTGTTGTGTCTTATCGTTACTGTTTTTGTTGTCACAAGGACAGATTGGAAGACTAGGCAATGCCTAAAATCTTTATCCTTGAGTAATAAAGTTTTTGAATCTTGAACCTTGAAACTTGAATCTCTCTCAAGGACAGATTATACTTTGAATAGGGAACATTTTGAGTTCTGAGTTCTGAGTTCTCTCTCTCTCTCTCTCTCTCTCTCTCTCTCTCTCTCTCTCTCTCTCTCTCTCTCAAATCCCGCCCCCATGTAGTTACATCCCAGTTCGTTCTGTTGCAACCCCAAAATGCCCGCAAGCCACAAGAGGCACTCGATTTCAGATCGCCACAAGGCCACTCAAAACAGAAGACTTCGTACTGCTTTGAATCTGGTGGTGGTGGCCTTTTTGTTGGATTCAACGATTCCACTGTACGCCTCATTCAAAGCGTTCTCCCGGTGTGCCAGCGAATTGCTTGCTCTGATGTAGAGACATGTTGCTCCTGGGTCCTTGATTAATTAACTCTCTTCTCCTCTACACAGACCCCTCGGATGTCCAGTGGGTGTCTGAATGACCCAACCTTTAGCTTCCGTCGTCAGAATTGTGGTATTCTTTGTCAACATTCACCTCTTCAGTATAAGAGCCTTCCGCTTGCAATATTTTGATGGTGGTAATTGGGGTGAAACGCTGTTAACGTCGTCTCTTTCGCCGTTCGTATGGAGAGAGTTAAAACTTTCCTCATTCAGTTAGCCGCCGTGTCTAAGTGGTTAGCATCGGGAACTGATGACTAGATAGACGCGAGTTTGCGGTTTATCTATTTTTGTTTGTTTGTTTGTTTGGTTTGGTTTGGGTTTTTGTGTGTGTGGTGGCTGTTGTTTTTTTCGGCCCGTGGCTGTCTCCTTCATAGAGTCGAGCGTGTTAAGGGCCTAAATGAGAAGACAAGGACCACACATTCAGTCTAATATCATCATCTTACATGAACAGACTATGAATAAATAAACGAACGAATCGGACCACACAGTTGAAGGTCGGAGGGGGGGGGGGGGGTATGTTTTAGAACAGACTATTAAAAAAAACCCACCGTATCTGTTAAATGATCACTTTTCACATATTTATAGCTGTAGGAGATTGAATCTGACATGAAGCCCACATTAACTCCTCCCCCCCCCCCCCCCCCCCCCCCCCCTTCCAATACTTTGCTGAAAAAGAAGGAGTAACTCTGGCCTTCTGCCCGTATACACTCTTACCTGATACTCAAGCTCACGGAAAAGAGGGAAAGTAATTTTGGGACTTATGCCCGAAAACACACCCACCCTCCCCCTCCCACCCCCAATACTAGGCTCAAAGAAGAGGAGATAAGATATACTGGCCTGATGTTCTTGACGTTAATTCTAGACCTAACGAATTAAAATGTGTTGATAATATTGAAATGGATTTTTGGAAAAAAATTATCCGTACATAACAATAAACAAACTGTTAGAATCAGTAGGAAACGTACATTTTCTTAATTTCAATAATCACCTTTTGTGGAATAACAGCCTCATATAATTTTGTGGTTTAACAGCCTCATACAATTTAAGAGAAATGTACTATTTTTTCCTAACTGGTCAAAGTCCGGAATAGACAGAATTATCGATATTTATCGATATTATTAGAATAGAAGAAAAAAGACCACACACACTGGAGGAAATCCAAAACAAAGTGGCTCAGAACAATGCTGTCACTTATTTCGAATATCATGCTCTGATGAATGCCATCCGAGCTGAATGGATAGAATGGATCAGACAGACAGACACACAATCTCACACTCTGACAAATGAAAGACACTTTGTAAACAAGTGAAATGATAAACCGAAAGCAATTTCAAAATAGTTAGATAATAAAACAAATGAAAGAGATAAAGGGAATCCATGTGTCTATGGATTCTGGAAAAGAAAACTTGGCTTTGAATAAAACGGAAACATCTGGTTAATCCCTCATTTTTCAACAAAAAGAAGTGAAACTGCGAGAACTACAATGGAAGATCCTTCATAACATATACCCAACGAACATTCTGTTACACAAAATGAAGTAACAGATGACAATAAGTGCACAAAATGTTCAGACGCGGTAGATTTTATCGAACACTTCTTTTTCGAATGTCTAGATGTCAATATTTTTGGAAAACATTTGAACGCTATTTAAGCAGTTACATAGATAAAAAAAAAACTGCAACTGGCAGTTCGCGAAGTTTTGTTTGGGGTCCAAAGTAACGATCTAAAATCCCACATTTTGAATATTATAAATAGTGTTATACTGGTTGGAAAAATGCGTATCAGTATTGCGAAGAAAACGAAAACAACAACTCCAACATTTGTTATTTTTGAATAGCAAATATCACACCGAAAAATACAGGTAATATAAGTACGCGATAAGCATGATTATTGGTAACTGCAACATAGTTCTGCTTTTATATGCAAAATATGTACATGTAAAAGACAATGGCGGTGATTATTCGCATATTCTCTATTTTTCTCTTCCTTCTGACTCCTCCTCCCCCTCCTCCCCCACTTCTTCTTTGTCTTCGTATGTATTAATTTGCTTTTCTTCATGTTATTGATTCTAAAGCGCAGGGAAACAAATACCCAAACAACAAACAAAATTCACATCTCACGTGCAAAGACACACGCTGTGAGACTTAGATATCATTGGGCGTAACAGCCACATGCAACAAACACTAACACACAAAAAACCCAGACATGTGTAAGCCATCATCGAACATTAAAGAATGCAACTAATGTCCATCATTAGAAAAGCACACACACACACAAAAAACGAAGTATGAATGGGTATGTCCTTGTTAACCTATCTATTTATTTTATTTTCCAGTGTGTGTGTTCTTTTTGGGGTTTTTCGGCCAATGAAGAAAGCCACAATTAGAGCACAAAGAAAAAGAATGGGGAAAAAAAGGAAAAAAACAACAACAACAACAACGACAACAACAATAAGGCTGCTCCGTGACTTGCATGCAACTGAGGCCACACACACACACACAC
>NC_134898.1:32542435-32547435 GCF_041734735.1 Babylonia areolata
CGTGTGATGTTTTACTAATGCTAGCATTTCATTTTTTTCCAATAACAAACCACACCGACATAAGAAATCGAAACATAGGCTGCTTGTGTAAGATAAAGCAATAAACAAATATCTATAGCCCAGTTTAACTCACTCAATACGGCCAGTCCTCTCTTCTCCTCTACACAGACCCCTCGGATGTCCAGTGGGTGTCTCAATGACCCAACCTTTAGCTTCCGTCGTCAGAATTGTGGTATTCTTTGTCAACATTCACCTCTTCAGTATAAGAGCCTTCCGCTTGCAATATTTTGATGATGGTAATTGGGGTGAAACGCTGTTAGCGTCGTCTCTTTCGCCATTCGTATGGAGAGAGTTAACATAGGGTGGGTTGTCGTTGTCCATTACAAAGCGGTGTTCATCATACATTACAGACACATTACGTTTACAACGTATTATTTCTTTCCTGAGGATAGCAAAACGGCGGTTTGATTTAATTCAAATGGTACTTTACATTCAGTGCATGTTATGTATGCGTGGGGTGTGGAATGCAACCAAATGTGCTCAACCAATGTCTCTCACAACCTCATGTCATGTGTGTAATGTAAGTCGTTATGTTCGTGTTGTCTCTCTCACACACCGCACATACTCTTCAAGTCACGAGTACAAAATCAGTCCACTTCAAGGTTGATAGTGTTTGCCAACTGTAATCAAAACTTTGTTTTTCATAAACAAGGCAAAACATATATATATTTGTCCACATACTAATTTTCAGTCCTCATCAAATATGAATAATAGACACATATTTCTATAGGTTAATAGTCAACAGTCTATGATCATGCATTCCATAACAAGATTCACCTATCAATCACCATCACTCCTCCAATCAAAACAGAGTCTCAAAAATAACTTCTTCTCTTGAGGAGCTTGCTTGCCAAGTTCACGTCCACCAAAAAAAAGAACACACACACACACACACACACACACACACACACACACACACACACACACACACACACACACACACACACACACACACATATACATATATCTTCAACAAAAACTAAAGTATGTTTGTATTGTATTTGTATTTTGTATCTTTTCTTTTTCGTCACAACATATTTCTCTGTGTGAAATTCGGGCTGCTTGCTACACTGAGAGCGCCACCCTTTTTTCTTTTTTTTTTCCTGCGTGCAGTTTTATTTGTTTTTCCTATCGAACTCGATTTTTCTACATAATTTTGCCAGGAACAACCCTTTTGTTGCCGTGGGTTCTTTTACGTGCGCTAAGTGCATGCTGCACACGAGACCTCGGTTTATCGTCTTGATCGGAATGACTAGCGTCCAGACCACCACTCAAGGTCTAGTGGAGGGGGAGAAAATATCGGCGGCTGAGTCGTGATTCGAACCAGCGCGCTCAGATTCTCTCGCTTCCTAGGCGGACGCGTTACCTCTAGGCCATCACTCCACTTTGATTCCCATTCTCACTGTTTCTCGAAGACATATTCTCAGCTACGCTACCAAATACAATATCCACATCAACTTATTTCTGTCTTCACTCTCTACATTTCTCACACCATACTCATTAGGGATTATTTCATCACTTTGCTTGAAGTGATGAAATACTAGGCTTTCATGGAGGAAGGTGGCAGAATGGTTAAGACGCTCAGCTGCCAATACAGAGAGTCCATGAGGGTGTGGGTTCGAATCCCGCTCTCGCCCTTTCTCCTAAGTTTGACTGGAAAATCAAACTGAGCGTCTAGTCTTTCGGATGAGACGATAAACCGAGGTCCCGTGTGCAGCACGCACTTGGCGCACTGAAAAAGAACCCATGGCAACGAGAGTGTTGTCCTCTGGCGAAATTACGTAAAATGAAATCCACTTTCATAGGTACACAAATATGTAAGCATGCACTCATGGCCTGACTAAGCGCGTTGGGTTATGCTGCTGGTCAGGCATCTGCTCAACAGATGTGGTGTAGCGTGTATGGATTTGTCCGAACGCAGTGACGCCTCCTTGAGAAAGTGAAACTGAAACTGAGCTTGAATCATCCAACACACTCGGCTTAATTTCCTCTGCTTCCAAAATTAGCAGGTAATTATAAAGTCTCTCTTTTCATATTTCAATATCCTCTACAATGTAGGAAATTTTTATAAGGCTTTCATATCATATCACTAATACCCTCTGCAGCGCAGGTGAATTCACAAAGGCTTTCATATCATATCATAATGTCCTCTGCAGTGCAGGCACGTTTAACCCTCTCCTTACGAACGGCGAAAGAGACGACGTTAACAGCGCGTTTCACCCCAGTTACCACCATCAAAATATTGCAAGCGGAAGGCTTTTATACTGAAGAGGTGAATGATGACAAAGAATACCACAATTCTGACGACGGAAGCTAAAGGTTGGGTCATTCGGACACCCATTGGACATCCGAGGGGTCTGTGTAGAGGAGAAGAGAGGACTGGCCGTACTGAGTGAGTTAAAGGCTTTCTTTACACATTTCAGTGCCCTTTACAAAGCAGGTAATATTACTAGACTTGTTATTTCTCACTGCCCTCTTCATGACGAAGAATGGAGGCGGAACAGGGGCTCAGCGTTCAGCTCGCCAGTGGCCCAGCTGCCGGAATAAAGCCTGTTCAAGGCTCTCCGCTCAAAACATATTTACAACCATAAGTTTCCCACGAAATGGAAATAAACCTTCACTAAGTTTCTGATCCCCGTCAACTTCAACCTGTTTTGTCAGGATGCAAAATTGTGTTACTGACGACAAGGACACCCCCCCCCCCCCCCCCCCCCCCCCCCCTCTTAATTTGCAATGTTTTTTAAAAAGCGAATATGTGAAATGCTTTTATTTGAGAACATATGTTTATTACTCTTTGTTTAATCAAGTAATCCGCGTGTGTGGGGTGGGGGTGGGGTGCGGGTGTGTGCTGACTATCTGGTTGTGGTTTTCCGCAATTCATCTTTATTCTTATTTTATCTGTCTATTATAATCAATGTGCAGTATAGTAGGCTATGTTTATAATTATATTCAAATAATGTTTCTTAATTCTTTCTGTCTTTACATTAAGAATACTAGTTATTACCTGCAGTGTGTGGATGTATGTATGAAACGATGTATGTGATATTTTTTACATTTGTATCTTCGTAATATTCGTAAAAGCTGTTTTTGACTTTTACAGTTATGGTCCCCATGTTGTTTACTTGTCTATGTTGTGATAATGCACCTGACCAAATTTCTCCAGTTGGAGATAATAAAGTTATTTTTATCTTATCTTCTCTTATCTACAACGACGAAAAACACCACACAACCAACAACTCCAACTTGATTTCCAAAGCATATTCACGGTACTTCTTCAACCAAATCCAATATCAAAAAGCTGAAATAGTCTTTAGTTTAACCCAAACATATGTGCAATACCTTTATAGTGAAAACAGACGACATTTTTCATGTAACTTTCAATATCCAAAGACCCAAACTAAGTCAAAGAAATAAACAACCTGGACTCACCTTCAAAAACGTAGCAGGTAACTGATTGAGTTGGTTTTGGAGCAGGATGTTAACATCTCTGCCAGAGTTGGGAACCGACTGACCATCCAAAATATGAAACTGACAAACAACTCACTGGAGAAAAAAAAAACTCAAGGGGACTGCACTCTCGGTTAAAAAAAAACTCCTCTCAACTCCACAAATTCAGAACAACTCTAAAATGTCTTTGTCACAGTTCATTAGAATCTAATGAGCGGATAAAATGATAAATTAGATAATTAGATTATGGTGAAAATCCAATTTTCCTGCCAAATAAGACTATTTATACAAACCAGCATCTCAAACAAAAAATAAATAAATAAATAGAAATAAAAAAATAAATTAAAAAAAAGAAAGAAAGAAAGAAATAAGAAATGAATATAATGTTGCTTTCATAAGTCTGATATTTCCATTTCTGTCGGAACGGTTATTGTACACTGTTTCCTGACATTGCTACACAAAGCATTAGGCCCTGTTATTTGTATATTGAAAAAAAAAAGTTAAATGTTTCACATCCTTTTACGGCCATCGGGACAGTGATTCCATATCCACTGTGTCAGGGGCTCGGCATAAGAAAGTGGGGCCTAACCCTGTCTTCACGTTGTTTTAACTCTTTCCATACGAACGGCGAAAGAGACGACGTTAACAGCGTTTCACCCCAATTACCATCATCAAAATATTGCAAGCGGAAGGCTGTTATACTGAAGACGTGAATGTTGACAAAGAATACCACAATTCTGACGACGGAAGCTAAAGGTTGGGTCATTCAGACACCCACTGGACATCCGAGGGGTCTGTGTAGAGGAGAAGAGAGGACTGGCCGTACTGAGTGAGTTAACCTCCCCCACACCGAAGCCAGGTAACTGTTCACACCAAGGTGGTATGAGGAAAAATCTGTGTACAGTACTTTTTTTTCTTTTTCCAAAGGACACAACACAATGCCGAAGCCGAGCCTCGAACCCTGATCATTGGTGAACATCGGATCTAAAGTACCAACGTGCCACTTCGCCTTCTTTGCTGTTTGCAGAAGACTGAATGGCCCGAACTCGGCCGTTGTAAAAATGGACGCGCTTGCTTCTAATGTGCACGAATCAAAAGAAACTGAGTCATTATTCTCACATTAAGACAGCAAAACGGGGGGAAACTAATTTTCTTAACTTCTTCTTTATTTTCAAGTTTACTAAGTTACCTCAAGTTGAATCACTACCGCGCGCGCGCGAGCACACACACACACACACACACATACGCACGTGCGCGCTCGCGCACGCAAGTATGCACGCAGGGACACACACACACACACACACACACACAATTTCCATTTTACGGTGAATACGATATGCCATAATAGAGCCATGCAGCCATTATCATCAATAAATCAACCAGAATTCAAAACAGCATTTTGGGAAGTTCATAATTATCAAGATAACATTGTAATACGCCCAAGCTCTCTCCCCTCCACCCCACCCGTTCACAATGTCAGAGAGTTCAGAATG
>NC_134898.1:32554935-32579935 GCF_041734735.1 Babylonia areolata
ATGCTCTAGAGGCGAGTAGTAAATGTTTGTTTTATCGAAATTTCAAAAGTGGATTTGGTAGAGAAAAATATATGTCAAATGCCTGATAATTATGTTATCAGCTTCTTCAGATTTCGAAGTAGTAATCTGGAAGTAGTAAGCTGGAAATAAAAACAGGGAGACACAAAGGCATACCACGAGAGTTACGGCTTTGTAAGGTTTGTAACATGTCTGTGATTGGTGATGAGTTTCATGCTATAATGGAATGTCCCAATTATGATCAGTTACGAAATAGATATGTTCCTAAAAAATATTTGTCTCCAAAATCGGTTTTAATTTTTGTAATATGCTCAAAGGAGGCAAAAAAGACCAAGGTCATTTGCCTGAGAGCCAATGTGGATTCCGGAAAGAGCGCGGAACCACCGACATGGTGTTTGCTGCAAGGCAGCTGCAAGAGAAATGTCAGGAGCAAAATTCTGATCTGTTCTCCACCTATGTCGACCTCACTAAGGCTTTCGACAACGTGAGTAGAGAGGGACTGTGGAAGATCATGGCCAAGTACGGATGCCCTCGGAAATTTATTTCCTTGGTCAGCCAATTCCATGAAGGCATGCAGGCTCGAGTCCAGGACAATGGCGAAACATCTGCTCCTTTTGCTGTCACAAATGGTGTCAAGCAAGGCTGCGTCCTGGCTCCAACGCTGTTCAGCCTCATGTTCTCTGCAATGCTTACTGATGCCTTCAGAGATGGCGATGTTGGAATCGGCCTAAAGTACCGAACAGATGGCAAGCTGTTTAACCTCAGAAGGCTTCAAGCAAAAACGAAGGTCATGACAGACATCATCAGAGACTTTTTGTTTGCTGATGATTGTGCCCTCAACGCTGGATCTGAAGCTGACATGCAACTCAGCGTCGACAAGTTTGCCACTGCCAGCAGGAACTTCGGCCTTACCATCAGTACGAGGAAAACTGAAGTTCTCCATCAGCCAGCCCCAGGGAAACCCTACGTTGAGCCCAACATCACAGTCAACGGTCAGAGACTCAGTGCGGTGGAGCGGTTCACATACCTTGGCAGCACACTGTCACGAAATGCGACCATCGACGATGAAGTGAACGTCAGGACTGCAAGAGCAAGCGCAACTTTTGGTAGACTCAATGCAAATGTCTGGAACAGAAGAGGCATTAGTCTTGAGACCAAGCTAAAGGTCTACAGAGCAGTAGTTCTCCCCACACTACTGTACGCCTGCGAAACTTGGACAGTGTACCAACGACATGCCAAGAAGCTGAACCACTTCCACACAACATGCATCAGGAAGCTACTGAACATCAAGTGGCAAGACAGGACCCCAGACACAGAGGTGCTCGCAAAAGCCACCCTTCCCAGCATCTTCACCATCCTGATGCAGTCCCAGCTTCGCTGTGCTGGACACGTGGCGCGCATGCCAGACCATCGGCTGCCCAAAAGGCTCTTCTATGGCGAGCTGCAACAAGGGAAGAGATCACACGGAAGAAGCGCTTCAGAGATACTCTGAAAGTCTCTCTGAAAGCGTTTGATATCAACCCTGACTCCTGGGAGGAATCTGCAGTGGACCGTGACAAATGGCGCGCTGCTGTGCACAAAGGCGCCAAGTTGTGCGAGGCCAACAGGACTGCTGCAGCTGTTCAGAAGAGGCAGGCCAGAAAGTCACGGGCAAACAAGCTCCCTGACAATGATATGCCTGTCTTTGTCTGCCCCAACTGTCAGCGAACATTTCGTGCGCAGATTGGACTATTCAGCCATCTGCGCACTCACAGATAGATTCATGAGCATCCTTCCCCCACCCCACCACCGCCCTCCCCCCATCCCCCATCTGGATGACAACGATGGTCATCATCGATCTCGATGGACACACCACCACCATGTTCCTAAAAAATATTTGTCTCCAAAATCGGTTTTTAATTTTTGTAATATGCTCAAAGGAGGCAAAAAAGTCATTTTAGCTGTAAGATGATTAGAATTGCAAATGTTGCCTAGTTATACTTTTGGAGTTAAAAGACATTTGTGTTTTCTCAACTTTTATGTGACATTGTTGTGTATTTGGAAATGTTTGTTCTGGGCACGAAAAGATTATTTTGCAGTAATCCTCCACACTCCAATAGGAATGAAAGGATAATAAAAAACTTGAAACTTGAAACTTGTGTGTGTGTGTGTGTGTGTGTGTGTGTGTGTGTGTGTGTGTGTGTGTGTGTGTGTGTGTTTTAGAAATGGTTACAAGGGGATACCTGTGTCTTGTATTGTCACTGTTTTTGTGTCTCTGTCTCTCTGCATCCCTCTCCCATTCTCTCTCTTTGCCTCTGTTTCTCTGTCTCTGTGTGTAGAGGGGGTGCAGGGTAATGTTCTTCCCGAGCAGGAGAGCGAGTCGACATTATAAAGACATTTGACAGCAGCGCCACCTTTTTATTAATTTGTTTAATGTGTTTTTTCCTGTCTGCAAATGTATTTCTTTCGCTATCAAAGTGGGTTGTTGTTGTTTTTTCTCCACAAGTTTTTCCTGAGACAAACCTTTTCGTTGTCGTGGGTTCCTTCTTACAGTGGCGCTAAGTACATGTTGTGCACGGTTTCGCGGTTGATCGTCTCTGTTGAATGCTATCCAGGGAACCATTTGCATTGCTCGGACGGAAGAGCCTAGTATGGTCGTAACCCGCTACTAACTGTGTGTAGTATGGAACTGACCAATGGCGTAGTTCGGTCAACGTAGGCATTTAGTCACGTGTAACTGTCAAAAAGTTAGAACCAAGCAATGCAACTGGCATCAGATCACCACTCAAGGTCTAGTGGCAGGGACGGGGGGTGGGGGTGGGGTGTTATTAAACTAATTTCCAGTCCGTATATGGGATTCAAACTCGTGGATACTCGCGTCCTTGTCTGGAGCCATAACCACCAGGCCACTTGTTCCGTATTGGAGGAGCGCAGGGGGAAGGGGGAAGGGGGTTGAGGAGGAGGAAGGTGGCAGAATGGTTAAGACGCTCATCAGTGTCCGTGAGGGCCTGTGGGTTCGAATCCCGGTCTCCCCCTTTCTCCCAAGTTTGACTTGAAATTCAAAACTGAGCGTCTGGTCTTTCAGATGAGATGATATGCCGAGGTTCCCGTGTACAGCATGCAACTTGGTGCACTGGAAAAAGAACCCATGGCAACAACAACAGTGTTGTTGTCCTCTGGGGGGAAAAAAACGGTGGTGGAAATTCACAGATACGTACACAAACTTCTTCTTCTTCTTCTTCTTCTTCTTCCGCGTTCGCGGGCTTCAACTCCCACGTTCACTCGTATACGCGAGTGGGCTTTTTACGTGTATGACCGTTTTTATCCCGCCATGTAGGCAGCCATACTCCGCTTTCGGGGGTGTGCATGCTGGGTATGTTCTTGTTTCCATAACCCACCGAACGCTGACATGGATTACAGGATCTTTAACGTGCGTATTTGATCTTATGCTTGCGTGTACACACGAAGGGGGTTCAGGCACTGGCAGGTCTGCACATATGTTGACCTGGGAGATCGTAAAAATCTCCACCCTTTACCCACCAGGCGCCGTCACCGTGATTCGAACCCGGGAGCCCTCAGATCGAAAGTCCAACGCTTTAACCATTCGGCTATGGCGCCCGTCGTGTACACAGACATAATACAGCATTCAGTCAAGGCCTTACTTGGTACACTGATATAATACTGCATGACGGTAATACATCTACCTAGCAGATGTGGTGAAGCATATATGGATTTGTCCGGACGCAGTGATTGATGATACCTCCAAGAGAAACTGAAACTGAAAGCAGGGGGAGCGTGCGGAAGAAAAGATTTCATCTCATGAGATCGTCGTCACTTGATGTGTGAACTTTTTGCAACACGTCCATACGTCACGCGAAGTGGTTTGTGTCCACCGTAAAACTTTTTGGACAGCTTGAAATGTTGGTTTCGTGTTTCAAAGTTTCTGTAATGATCGGATATCCTGCAATGTTTTCAAAGAAGTTTTTGCCCAAGATTTTCGCATTTATCTGATAGAGGTTGTCTTCGCACTAAGTTCACATGAGTTGAATCCACTGATATATTCATATCAATCGCATATCTATCGCGTGGGGGGGGGGAAAAGAAGTCGCTTTCGTGTTTTTGCTTTCGGAGAACTTCGCACTGAGTTGATATGGGTTGGATCCACTGATATCTCGGAATGTTTTGTTTTGTACTTAATGGTTGGATTTTAGCACTCGTCAACAAAACTCTGTGTGTGTGTGTGTGTGTGTGTGTGTGTGTGTGTGTGTGTGTGTGTGTGTGTGTGTGTGTGTGTGTGTGTGTGTGTGTGTGTGTGTGTGTGTGTGTGTGTGTGTGTGTGTGTGTGTGTAGAGAGAGAGAGAGAGAGAGAGAGAACTTTGAGCACATGTTATTCCTTATTGTGTTTTTTTTTATGGCAAAAGGCAAAATTATCACATTCACTGACAACGACATCCTCATTATCATCATCATCATCATCATCATCATCAACGTCATCATCATCATCATTATCATCAACGTCATCATCATCATCATTATCATCAACGTCATCGTCATCATCCCCATTATCATCACCACCACCACCACCTCCACCACCAGCAACATCAATAACAACAACAACAGCGACGACAACAACACACGCGAACAATGACGTCGTGATGTTGAAAGTGGCTTTCTTTCCCCACCCCCCCGTTCCCTGTCCCTCCCTTTTTATGGAGTCTTTTTTCCTCCTTTATGACCAGACTGAAGGCATCAAAGTTCGTGCAGCACGCCACTTCATCACGCATACCGCAATCGACAAATTGAATTATCGCCGGTTTTTTGTTTGTTTGTTTTTGGGGTTTTTTTTTAAATCTCTCTCTTTCGCGCACTTTCCAGAACACTCATCATTATCAAACACACACACTCAACACACACACACACACACACAACACACACACACACACACACACACACACACGCACGCACGCACGCACGCACACGCACGCACGTGCGCATGCACGCGCGCGCACAAGCACACATGACACACGCACACATGCACACACGCACGCACGCAGCCACATACACATAGACATGCAAACACACACACGCACACACACACACACACACATACACACACAAACACACACACACACACACACACACACACACACACACACACACACAAACACACACACACACACACACACACACACACACACACACACACACACACACACACACACACACACACACACACACACACACACACACGTCTAATATCACTGATAGTGAAAAGACGCTAAACAAAAGAACGAACACACACACACACACACAAACACGCACGCAAGCACGCACACACACACACACACACACACACACACACGCACGCACGCACGCACACACACACACACACACACACACACACACACACACACACACACACTTATCACCGCCTCTCCCCACATTTTTCCGTAAAACTACCACCACCACCACCACCTCCTTCCCCAACCCTTCTATCACATTCCTAGCCTGACTCTCACTCGCAAGTGAACAAAAACTTAAAAAGAAAAAATAATAATAAATCCGATAGAAAGCCATTCAGTGGAGTGCAGTTATGTCCAGTGCAGTGCAGTGCAGCGTAGTCCAGTTCAGTGTAGCGTAGTGCAGTGTAGTGCATTACATTGCAGTGCAGCGCAGTACTGTTCAGTGTAGTGTAGTGTAGTGTAGTGTAGTGTAGTGTAGTGTAGTGCAGTGTAGTGTAGTGCAGTGTAGTGTAGTGTAGTGCAGTGCAGTGTAGTGTAGTGCAGTGTAGTGCATTACATTGCAGTGCAGCGCAGTACTGTTCAGTGTAGTGTAGTGTAGTGTAGTGTAGTGCATTACATTGCGGTGCAGCGCAGTACAGTTCAGTGTAGTGTAGTGTAGTGTAGTGCATTATTTTGCAGTGCAGCGCAGTATAGTTCATTTCAGTGTAGTGTAGTGTAGTGTAGTGTAGTGTAGTGTAGTGCATCACATTGCAGTGCAGCGCAGTACAGTGTAGTGTAGTGTAGTGTAGTGTAGTGCATCACATTGCAGTGCAGCGCAGTACAGTTCATTTCATTTCAGTGTAGTGTAGTGTAGTATAGTGTAGTGTAGTGCATTACATTGCAGTGCAGCGCAGTACAGTTCAGTGTAGTGTAGTGTAGTGCATTGCATTGCAGTGCAGTGCAGTACAGTTCATTTCATTTCAGTGTAGTGTAGTGTAGTGTATTACATTACATTGTAGTGCAGTGCAGTACAGTGCAGTGCAGTACAGTGCAGTGCAGTGCAGTGCAGTTCAATTCAGTTCAACTCAGTGTAGTGCTGTAGTGCAGTTCAGTGTAGTACAGTGCAGTGCAGTTTAGTGCAGTTCAGTGTAGTACAGTGCAGGTGCAGTGCAGTTTAGTGCAGTTCATTGTAGTTCAGTGCAGTGCAGTTTAGTGCAGCTCAGTGTAGTACAGTGCAGTGCAGTGTAGTGTAGTGTAGTGCAGTTCAATTCAGTTCAGCTTATTTCAGCTCAGTGTAGTGCTGCAATGCAGTTCAGTGTAATGTAGTGCAGTGCAGCGAAGTGCAGTGCAGTGCAGTTCAGCTCATTCTGGAGCTGTAGTCCAGTGATGTCCAGTGTAGTGTAGTACAGTGCAGTTCAGTTCAATGTGGTGCATTCCAGTGCAGTGCAGATTAATGTAGTTCAGTGCAGTTCAGTTCAGTGTAGTGTAGTGTAGTGCAGTGCATATCAGTTCAGTTCGGTTCAGTGTAGTGTAGTGTTGTGCAGTGCAGATTAATGTAGTTCAGTGCAGTTCAGTTCAGTGTAGTGTAGTGCAGTGCAGTGCAGATCAGTTCAGTTCGGTTCAGTGTAGTGTAGTGCAGTGCAGACTAATGTGGTGCAGTGCAGTGCAGTTCAGTGTAGTGCATTCCAGTGCAGTGCAGATTAATGTAGTTCAGTGCAGTGCAGTGCAGTGTAGTGTCAATGCAGTGCAGTGCAGATCAGTTCAGTTCAGTGTAGTGTAGTGCAGTGCAGTTCAGGATGGAGAAGGTCAGTTCAGTTCAGTTCAGTTCAGTTCAGTGCAGTGGAGTGCGGTGTATTGTCGTATACTGCAGTATAGTATAGTATAGACAGTACAGTGAGCGAAGGAAGCAGGGCTCAACTTCTGGAGAAGTTTTCCCTTGCAACAAATGTGGGAAGTGCTGCACATCCAGAATCGGCCTCTTCTCCCATATGAGGGCACACACCGACAGATAAGCCTGCCTGCCTACTCATTCGTCGGACCGACGCGAGACTCCATCACAGATAGTATAGTATAGTATAGTATAGTATAGTATAGTATAGTATAGTATAGTATAATATAGTAAATCCAGCCAAGTGTAGATGTGGTGTACCATATATGGATCATACAAACACCTCCACGATCGCCCGAAAACAACTACATAAACATCCAGCTTCCTAAACACACTGAACGTGAAAGTTCCAGACTTCCAGCAGCTGTAGAACAGAAGTAGTTACCCCCGGTATGTACCCCTGTCTGGCGGCACCTGTTGGTGTGGTGGGAAATTGATCTCCCAGTGCTTCTGCTACCGGTGTCACAGACTCAAACTAACCCCCCCCCCCCTCCTCCATGCCGGGATTTACCCCAGATTATTTTAGGCAAGGCTAGAATTACCCCTAGTGTTATTTTGTAGCCGGTCAGGATGAACTCTCTTCCTAAATGGAAATCATCCCTTTTCTACGGATTCGATGCCCAACCTTCAGCTTTCATCACAGATTGACTTAAGCTTACAGTTGTGCCAACATCAAAGTGAGAGCTGTATGATCGATGGTTTTCCCATTGCAATGGGAAGTCCTTTATAGATTAGTCTTTTGTGAAGGCTATGACTATCAAAATAGGAGGCAAGATTGCACTGACTCTTAGTGCTGTAGCGTTCTGGGGGAACCATCCCAACGCCGGCTGTCCTAAAACCCTCTTGGCCGAGAGAGTGGGGATGTAACTTGAGTAAGACACTCTCCACTATAATCAAATTCTAGCCCAGATAGTCGGAATAGCATTTGCCTCCTCTGTTGTTCTGATGGTCATAGTTGGACACGACTGACTATCATACAATAGAAAATCAAGCGATTGAAAAAGGAAGGCGGGGGTGGGGGAGTAGGGAGTCGTTATGGGGTGGCCTTTCCTGAGCCCCATCCACTTCCCTCCAGAACAGCTTTACTCTCTCTGTCTGTCTGTCTGTCTCTCTCTCTCAAATTGATTGTTCTGTATTTTTTAAATTGGGTGTAATTTAGATACATTTCTGTTTGACAGTTTGGTACTTGTATTCTTATATGATGTTCATATGATTATAATGTTCACATACCCCTTGGCCTATACATGAATAAACAGTCTCTCCTCTCTCTCTCTCTCTCCTCTCTCTCTCTCTCACACACACACACACACACACACACACACACACACACACACACACAGGGGAGGGGGCGGAGGGGGGGACTCGAAATGAGCGGCGTTGGAGTAATGCCACTCAGACGGTGGAGATGATGATGGGGCAGCAAAAATAAAAATCCTCCTGAGACTAATCTGGGCTTGCCAAATTTGACCCCTGGGTTAAAACCCAGTTGGGGAACGGATAGACTGCTGCTGCGCTGCACCGGACCTTAATTTCGTCAGTCACTATAAGGTCTGGGGGCGTGAGAGGGTCGGGGGGTGGGGGTATCCTTCGTGTCGAGGGTGCCGTTTCCCTGGTTACCAGACGCTTGGGAGCAATCACACTGGGAAATTGTGAACTGACTGCTCATGCTTCGTTTCGAACTGTGACTTAAAAGTGAGCATTTGTGTGAAAAGAGTTATTCAGTGGTGATGAGCGTATTAAGCAAAATAAATAAATAAAACTATACAGAAACTCTCGTATACGCACACGTTAATCAGTGTCTCTGTGTATCTCTCTGTATCCCCTCTCTCTCTCTCTCTCTCTCTCTCTCTCTCTCTCTCTCTCTCAACAGTATATCCCCTCTAAGTATTATAATACTCCGTCCTTGTTAATATTTGGATGGTGGTAATTGGGGTGAAACGCTGTTAACGACGTCTCTTTTGCCGTTCGTATGGAGAGAGTTAAAAGTGAGCATTTGTGTGAAAAGAGTTATTCAGTGGTGATGAGCATATTAAGCAAAATAAATAAATAAAACTATACAAAAACTCTCGTATACGCACACGTTAATCAGTGTCTCTGTATATCTCTCTGTATCCCCTCTCTCTCTCTCTCTCTCTCTCTCTCTCTCTCTCTCTCTCAAAGCAGGTAAGAAAACAAATAGATGAGGCTGATACAAGGAAGACATGTAGAAGCAGTGCCAGGTTCAATGAAAAGCAGACAGACGAGAGTTATTTTCAGTTTCAGTTTCAGAGGCTCAAGGAGGCGTCACTGCGTTCGGACAAATCCATATACGCTACACCACATCTGCCAAGCAGATGCCTGACCAGCAGCGTAACCCAACGCGCTTAGTCAGGCCTTGAGAGAGAAAAAGGGGGAGGTGAATAAATAATAGATAAATACATTTAAAAAAAAAAGACCTACTACTACTAATAATAATATGTATAAGGCGTAAAAACTTGAAGTCAACTATAAGCGTACATAAATAAATAAATAATTTTTTTTTAAGTAGTAGTAGTAATAATAATAATAATGATAATAATAATAAAATGAATAAATAAAAAAAGACAACAATGATGATAAATAAGCAAATAAATGTAAAACATGGAGACACACATTCACACATACACCCACATATGCATAGCAGATATGCACCAAACATGCAGTTCCACATATATGTGTGTGTGGTTCGTCCGTCGGGATCGACGAGGACCATCTAGTCATGCTGGGAGTGGGTGGGCTGGGCTCTGTGGGTGTGCAGATGACTGGTCAGGCCAATCCGCGCCCGGAAGGTTCTGACGCAGTGTGGACAGGGGATGGTGGCGGCTGTCGGGGACTTGCTGGCACTGCTTTTCCTGGCCTGTCTGCATTGCTCTGCTGCAGCGATTCTGTTGGCCTCACAGGATTTGGTGCCTTTGTGGACAGCTGAACGCCACACATACACCCACATATGCATAACAGATATGCACCAAACATGCAGTTTCACAGATATGAAAGCACAGTCAAATACACATAAACGTACGAGAATTAGAACTGAAGAGGTAGCCGAGAGATAAGGCCGAAAGAAAAGTGTGACATATTCGCGTCAAGGTCACTTGCCGACTCCGTGCACTATCACTGGTAGAATTGTAGCAGAAATATGCTTCTTTTTACTCAGATATAATGACCGCATATTGAACAAATTCATAACATTAGCGAATAAGATAAACAAAACAAAAAAGGACAATAGTTTTAATTTTCTTGCCCAGGAAAAAAAATCAAGTAAGGTGAAGCTCAAGACAAGAAAAGGAAAAAAAAGATTACAATCGTTGGTAAACATTTTCTTAATCTGATGTACATAATAGTGAAATGTCTCTCTTTACTCAGAAATGAAAGTTTCAACTAACACGTATATTTCGGTGCTCTCTCAACCAGCTTCGTCACCAAAACTGATACGTGAAAGTCATGGAGTGGACAGAACACAGGAGTTTGGGGAAGAAGGTGAACGAAAACTGTCCACATCAAGAAGAGAATGCCAGCTGAATTGGTAGCATGAGCATCAATGACTTGAAGTTGTGTCCGTTTTACATGGAGAGAATTACCACTCTATATTACTTATTGATCCTTTAATCTCCTTGTCTCGTTATCCTTTAATTTCGAGTCACATAACCCTAACGAGGCAACCATGTGTTTGTTCTGTATTGTCTGTATAATCTGTGTGGCACATTCATGATAAAAAAAGGTTATGCCAGTCTTGAATAGAAAGCTAACTTGTGTGTGCACACTTCATGCCACTGCTGCTGAGTGCACATATCAAATGATTGGAATAAGGACAAGCCCGGAGCTGCCTTAATCGAACAGGATCAACGCTTCGACCACACCACCCTTCACGGAAAAGACCACAACCATGAACAACTTCAAGGGGGAAATGCCAATAGGTCGTAAATCTCACCACTGAAAATTATCTTTTGGAGGAAGTGTCTGGGTTTGTTCTAAATACATCTTATTTACCTGTGCACCAGCTGAATTAAGTAGCATTTAACTCTCTCCATACAAACGGCGAAAGAGACGACGTTAACAGCGTTTCACCCCAATCACCATCATCAAAATATTACAAGCAGAAGGCTCTTATACTGAAGAGGTGAATGTTGACAAAGAATACCACAATTAAGACGAGAATGCGTGGTTTCAACCTCAACCAGAACACTGACCTGGGACCATATTCAAGACAAAATTCATTTTGCCTTCAGGCAAGTTATCTTTGACATGGTTTGGGACCCGCGGGTACAGTTTACCTTTAAGGATAAGAGTATTCAAGACACAGGCACAGGTTCGCTCAGACAGCTAACCCATCATCTTTTTTTTTTTAATCCTGCTCTGTGCATGCTCTCAGTTTCACCTCTCATCACACCACAGCTCGGAATATTGTCGAGAGAGTTCACAAAACACGTGCTATCCATAAAGCACGCCTGTTTTCCCTTTAAAAAAAAAAAAAGAAAGAAAAATGCTGCAAAAGTATCTGCCATATTTACCTCTGCTTCGTGGGCAGTCACCCTTGGCAGGTAGTAAGGATAAATTGCCTTCGGGTTTGTAGACATGCTGGTAGACTCTTGTGTTCATGAATACTGGATCTTGCTTACCCTTGGGCAGTTTGCCTTGCCTCAGGCAGATTACCCCAGGTGCACATTTACCCACAGGCACGATGTTCTCTTGAATACAGCCCCTGGACTTCCCTCCAGTTTATGACAGTCCTTTACAACAGCACCACGGTCGGGAAACTTAAATGTGGCAGAGAATTCAAAGCACGTCCAACCCGAGACTTTCCTGTATTATGTGTGTGCGTGTGTGGTGAAAGACCCGCGCCATATTGCGTTCACGTGAGTTGCAAATTTCCTATTAGGAAAAACTACTTTCTGCTTTTTTGTGTCATCCAGAATTAGAGAGTCTACACTAAGGAATTTATGGAATTCTGAATTCACTGTTATCTCAGTTGAAATGGATTCGATTTCTGGACATCTAATTTCACTGCGTTCCTTATAGAAATGGATATGATTCGTGGATTTTGTAATTCATCGTGTTCCCAATGGAAATGGATAGGATTTGTGGATTTCTGAAATCAGTGCTTTCCCAATGGAATGGATACGATTTGTGGACTTCCGAATTTACTGTTTCGGTGGAAATGGGCACGATTTGTGACATTTTGACTTCAACGTGCTTTCAAGTAACGGAAACTGAGTGAGTAGAATTCATGTTTGTGTGCTCCTTCAAATATCTGGCCGTGTTTTAAAGTCCTTCAAGTACAAATGAACGTGAACTCCAGTTTTCTTTTTCTGTAATGCTTGCCTGTCTCTGTCTCCCTCTGTACCCGTCTCTGTCTCCACCTTTGTTTCTGACCTTGTCTATGTATGTATGTATGTCTCTGTCTCTGTTTCTGTCTATCTTTCTCTCACTCTCTCCCACCCTCTCTCTCTCTCTCTCTCTCTCTCTCTCTCTCTCTCTCTCTCTCTCTCAACCAACGATCATCAAAAGCAAAATCAGTATTTGTTCCTTTATATCAGCATACAAAGCGTTTCTTTTTTTTTTCAGGTAAAAAAACACCTTTTTTTTCATCGTGCTGACCCGTGTTATTGGACACAAGAAACGTCATCAATCCATCAACATGAATTTCAATATCTGTGATTATTATATTTTGGCCTGCGTGTTGAAATCTCAGGGTGTCACTGTGTGCGTGGAGATGGTGGGAGTGATTCCAGGGAGAGGGGAAGATCGAGGTTCTTGTTGTTTGTTCGTTCGTTTATTTATTTATAGTCTGTTCATCTAAGATGATGATATTAGACTGAAAATAAATTATATTATTATTATTATTATTATTTTGGATTATTATCATTTCTATCATAATGATGATTGTTATTATTAATTAGAAATCGACGTTTCTGTATATTCGAATGAAAATATGGGCGGTTGAGGTTGGATGGGAGGGATGGGGGGAGGGAGAGGGGACTAAGAAAGGAAGAGAGAGAGAGAGCAGAATGTGGAAAAGATAAAGTATAAACTCTAAAATGGAGAGGGTGAGTGTCAGTGATTGGAGAAAGAAAAAAAAACATACTGCTGGAAGGGTGTGTGTGAGAGGCGGGACGGGGAAGCGGGATTGTTTGTCGTTTTCAGTCTTTTTCGGTAGTTTCTTGTGTAGGTTTTTAGTTGATTTGTTGTGTGTTGTTTTTGTTGTTGTTTTGTTGATGTCTGTCTTATTAATAGTTCTGTGTTCATGTGTTCATTTTGATGTGGCCCTACCCCGCACCTCTCTTTTTTTTCTTTTCTTTATATACCTAGGACTGGGTGGGGTTAAAAGCATTAGTATTATCATATTTATTTATTGTCGTATATCATATTATCATCATATATTATCATCACTTTATTTGCTCGTAAAAGGTTCTTCGTGGTTAATGTTATTCACATTTCTAATATAAAGCTTTCCCTCATTTCCCTCTGTTTTATATGGGTCTTGTTCGCTTTAACCCTTCGACTGCTGCTGACAAGTATACTCGTCAATGCTACACGAGCTTGCGTGTATGTATGTATGCATGTGTGTGTGTGTGTGTGTGTGTGTGTGTGTGTGTGTGTGTGTGTTTGCGTGTGTGTATCTGTGTCATCGTATGTAGGTGTGATTTTACGAATGTCTTGGTTAAGTTATGTACCTACGCTTCCAATAGCGAAAGAAACATCCATCTTTGTGCATTACATCAGAATGAATGTATAATAATGTGGTATATAATCATTAACGAGGGGACCTCTTGTGTCACTGAGTCAAACTTGTAAACCCAAAGATGGAACGATGAAACAAAACCAAAAAAAAAAGATGAAAAAAAGAGTATACTCATCAAAGGAGGGCTGCTACCTCACTGACATAGGACAGAGCTTACTCACGATAGGATTTCAGTCACCTGCCGGGCCAGGTCGTATGATGCGATCTTGGCATGCAGCGCTAAGTTTGCTCAGAATTAAGAATGTTCCTAAGTATAATTGATGGAATTTACCGTGGAGCTAGGAACATTCTTAATCAACGAATAAAGCAAATTTTGTGCTGCTGAGTTCGCTCATGCGACCCACCCCAGTTCGTATTTGGACACCTTCGTCTTGGGATCGCATTGACTTAATCCATTATAATCAGTCGCACCATTGATGGCCTAGAGGTAACGCGTCCGCATAGGAAGCGAGAGAATCTGAGCGCGCTGGTTCGAATCACGGTTCAGCCGCCGATATTTTCTCCCTCTCCACTAGACCTTGAGTGGTTGTCTGGACGCTAGTCATACGGATGAGACGATAAACCGAGGTCCCGTGTGCAGCATGCACTTAGCGCACGTAAAAGAACCCACGGCAACAAAAGGGTTGTTCCTGGCAAAATTCTGTAGAAAAATCCACATCGATAGGAAAACCAAATAAAACTACATGCAGGAAAAAATACAAAAACAAAAAAAATGGGTGGCGCTGTAGTGTAGCGACGCGCTCTCGCTGGGGAGAGCAGCCCGAATTTCACACAGAGAAATCTGTTGTGATAAAAAGAAATACAAATACAAATAAATAAATGTACAACGGTATAACTGCCTTTGGAACTCATGCCATGGCTAATCACATTGCAGCAAGGCTCAGCAGTCAAGGAGCCAAATGGCTGTGCCCCGTCCAGGAGACTGTATACAGGAAATGGGCGGCGGAAGTGATCCAGACAGAGTTGAAATTGACATGGGACTCGTCTCTCTCTGGCTTGGAGAAGCCCACCCAAAGAACAGCGATAGTTTGTTTTGGCCTTGAGAGCACAGGATGATTTCCTGTGTATCATAATGACAGTAATAAGATAATACTGATAGTAATTATAATAATGATGATGGTGATGATGGTAATGATAATAATGATAATGGTGATTTCTCTGTCAATCTTTCTATTTCTGTCTCCACCTCTATCTGTCCCTCTCTCTCTCTCTCTCTCTCTCTCTCTCTCTCTCTCTCTCTCTCTCTCTCTCTCTCTCTCCTCCGTCTGGCTCTCCCTCCCTCCCACCCATCTCCCCCATCCTTCTCCCCTCTCTCCCTCTCTCTCCCCCTCTCTCTCTCTCTCTCTCTCTCTCTCTCTCTCTCTCTCTGTATTTCTGTCAATATCAGCACTGTTGACCTCAAATCATCACATGTTAAAGTGTCAACAAAACAAAACATACAATCCTTGTCTGCCTGGCTGTCTGTCAGTCTGTCTGTCTGTCTGTCTGTCTGTCTGTCTCTCTCTCTCTCTCTCTCTCTCTCTCTCTCTCTCCTATTTCTATTTCAGTCAGTCTCTAATCATCACACGCTAGAGTGTCGACAAGACCACCAAAACCAAACCTCTCCCTCCAATCACAGAAAACATGCTGCCTCGGACTTTCAAGAAAACGGACAGTCAGGGACCACCCTTGCTCACTGTTGGTAGCGGCAAGCCAGTTTGTGTGGTCGTTAGTGAGAACTGGACTCCCCCTTTCACCCCCACCCCCCTAGACACCCTGTCTCGCTCTCTCTCGCCGTCTCTGTCTGTCTGTCTGTCTGTCTGTCTGTCTGTCTGTCTCTCTCTCTCTCTCTCTCTCTCTCTCTCTGTCACTCTTTCTCTCTGTCTATCTCATTCTCATTATCTCGGTCTCTCTTTCTCTCCCTCACACACGCACTCACACACACACACACACACACACACACACACACACACACACACACACACACACACACACACACACACACACACACACACACACACATACACATACAAACATACACGCACCTCCAACCGCTTCTTCCTATTTACACAGTCTCTTTCCGCCCTCAAGTTGTCATATTTGCTCTCTCCTTTTCACTGAGACCATTATTTCTTCCCTGGTGATGATTATGGAACTGGAAGTGGGAGCGAGGGTGAGGTTGCGAAGGGGTGCGGGTGCGGGTGCGGGGTGGGGGGGGGGTGATGGGGGTAGGGGGGGAGGGTTAGCACTGATTGATTGGGAGAGTGCTTCAGACACAGCCGTTCATTGATTCCCCCCCCCACCCCCTACCCCGCCCCACCCCACCCCGTACCCCCTCAAGACCTGGTGGCTTTTGAACACGATTCACACACTCTCTCTCGCTCCACTCAAGGTGGAGATGTTCTGTTGGGAACACACAGTTAAACACCCTCTCTCTTCTTCAACGCTTCTCTCACCAGAAGGGGAGAGCCCCCAGGCGACTGGGAAAAAGTCGTTTCGGTAATGATGGGGACAGAAAGTGGGGTCAGTGGTTAGCTTTTAGCTTTTGGCTCTGGTGTGCAATAATCATTCACTTGACAATAACCCGGTTGAAAGTTGTTGTCTGTTTTTGTTGTTGGGGGTTTTTTGTGTGTGTGTGCGTGTTTTTGTGTGTATGTTTTTCCAAGTAGGCGTCACTGCGTTCGAACAAATCCATAAACGCTCCACACATCTTCTAGGCAGATGCCTGACCAGCGGCATAACCTAACGCGCTTAGTCAGACCTTGAGTGCATGCATATATATTTGTGTACACACAAGTGGCATAAAGACGTTTGAAACCAAGAGAACGCTGGCCATTAAGGAGAAGCGTGAGCGAAGGAATCAGGGCTCAACTTCTGGAGACGTTTTTCCTTGCAACACATGTGGGAAGTGCTGTGCATCTAGAATCGGCCTCTTCTCCCATATGAGGACACACACCGACAGATAAGCCTGCCTGCCGACTCATCCGTCGGACCGACGGGAGACTCCATCATCACCTATCAGAGTAGAGGTCTTGTACAGAATGTTACCAGATGACAACACTTGTGTTGCCATGGGTTCTTTTTCAGATCAGAGCGCCAAGTACGTGTTGTACACGGGGCCTCGGTTTAATCATATCGCCCGACGCTCAGTTTGATTTTCCTGTCAACTGTGGGAGAAGAGACGGGACTGGGATTCGAACCCGTGCCTTCACGGACGCTGTACTGGCAGACGAGCGTCTTGACCATTCTGCCACCTTCCTCCTTGACATTAATCATAGAATACAAGAAGAATGTTGTCATCAGTGCAGATTACAGTAATGTGTTGCATTGCATTCGTTGGATTACGCTGCATTGCGTTTTACACTTTTGTCACAGCAGATTTTGTTACCTGGGCAGCACCCTATGCAGCAACGGAGCCCTTGATGCAGAAGTGACGCTGCGCATCGCCAAGGCCAGCTCCGCCTTTGGCAGACTCAACAACAGGCTGTGGAACAACAAAGGCATCAGGCTCAGCACCAAAATCAAAACCTACACAGCTGTTGTGCTGACCACCTTGTTGTACTGCTGTGAAACATGGACGACGTATCGCCGTCACATTCAACAGCTTAAGCAGTTTCACCAGAGATGCCTACGAAAGATCCTCGGCATAAAGTGGCAAGACAGGGTCTCCAATCTCCAGGTCCTAGAAAGGCGCGGCCTGGCCAGCATCGAAAGCCTGCTGATCCAGTGCCAGCTACGCTGAACAGGACACGTTGTCCGTATGACAGACAGCAGGATCCCGAAGATGCTCTTGTATGGCCAGCTGAAGGACGGCCACCGTAAACTTGGAAGACCCTGCAAGCGTTTCAAGGACACCTTGAAGACAAACCTCAATGCCTGTGACATACACATCGCTTCCTGGGAAACTGATGCCCTTGACCGCTCTCGCTGGGAGATGCTGTGCTCTAGTGGCATGAAGACTTTTGAAAACAAGAGAACGCTGGCCATTAAGAAGTGTGAGCGAAGGAAGCAGGGCTCAACTTCTGGAAACGTTTTCCCTTGCGACACCTGTGGGAAGTGCTGCGCATCTAGAATCGGCCTCTTCTCCTATATGAGGGCACACACCGACAGATAAGCCTGCCTGCCTACTCATCCATCGGACCGACGGGAGACTCCATCACAACAGATTTATCCGTGTAAAATTCGGGATGTTTTACCCCGGGACAGTGCAGTTCCACTCTTTTCTTGCTTTCCTTTTTTGCGGTAAGCTATAGTATTTGCTTTACTATCAAAGTGATTTTTTTTACTGCAGAAAATTTACCAGTGACCTTTTTGTTCCCGCGGGTTCATTTCATGCGCTTGGCGCGTCCTGCCCTGCACACGAGACCTCGGTCTGTGGTATTATCCGAAAGACTAGCACCAAGACCACCACACGAGGTCTTGTGGAGGGGTATGAATAAAAAAACCTCCCGGTCCATATATGAGTCTCGAACCCGTGGATACTCGCTTCCTAGTCGGGCGCCTTACCGCTAGGCCACCGTGACGCCAGAATTGCCGAATCGTCATTGATTCGCTCTGTGCCAGTGTTATGCTCCTTGTGGCGACGGAATCCAGTATGATTGTGAAGAGCCCAGTACAACAATCAATGATTCAAAGAAATGTAATCCTTTTGTAATTCTTTTGTCCCTTTTGGGGTGTGGATGATACAGCAACAACGTATGTGTATACATTGAATCGTAATTTCATCCAATAATGTCAAGCAATGAATCAAACAAAAAATAGTGATTTACAAGCAAAACAAAGAAAACAGCATATTGACATAATTTGTATTTATTTGTATTTGTATTGCTTTTTATCACAACAGATTTCTCTGTGTGGAATTCGGGCTGCTCTCCCCAGGGAGAGCGCGTCGCTACACTTCAGCGCCACCCACTTTTTTGTATTTTTTCCTGCGTGCAGTTTTATTTGTTTTTTCCTATCGAAGTGGATTTTCTTCAACAGAATTTTGCCAGGAACAACCCTTTTGTTGCCGTGGGTTCTTTTACGTGCGCTAAGTACATGCTGCACACGGGACCTCGGTTTATCGTTTTATCCGAATAATAATAATACTGATAACAATACTAATGATAATGATAAGAAGAAGAAGAATGATAATGATTATAATTAAGTGCTCTTCGTAAGCGCTGTTACCTCACATAGAAGCTCACGGCACTTCACGAATTAAATATAGCATTGACATGTATGTTCCCGATGTGTGAACAAGTTGCGTATCCTTCACAAGTATTATGAAATTACTTGAAATGTTGTTGTTGTGTTTTTTCTTCCCAGCACAAAATGAATAGCATAGACATTAAAAACGAATATGATCGATGAATAGATTGTATCACTGTATTTCAAAGTATATCATTTTTCGGACATTCTAAAATAAAAAGGACAGCTCCAGTATTACAACACTCCTTGCACATTCTGTTTTCATTGTATTCCCATTCCCCTCTTCCCATTTCGAACTGCTTTTTGTGACGGGCGCAATAGCCGAGTGGTTAAAGCGTTGGACTTTCAATCTGAGGGTCCCGGGTCACGGTAACGGCGCCTGGTGGGTGAAGGGTGGAGATTTTTACGATCTCCCAAGTCAACATATGTGCAGACCTGCTAGTGCCTGGGCCCCCTTCGTGTGTATATGCAAGCAGAAGATCAAATACGCACGTTAAAGATCCTATAATCTATGTCAGCGTTCAGTGGGTTATGGAAACAAGAACATACCCAGCATGCACACCCCCGAAAGCGGAGTATGGCTGCCTACATGGCGGGGTAAAAACGGTCATACACGTAAAAGCCCACTCGTGTGCATACGAGTGAACAGTGGGAGTTGCAGCCCATGAACGCAGAAGAAGAACTGCTTTTTGTGATTACTGCAAAGAAACTGTATTAAGTGATATAAATATGTATGTATCTGAAAGTTGTGAGATATGTTTTTCTTGACAAAAGTAACATTTGATGTGCCTTGAAAACACACATTTAGTACTCTCTTCAAGCGATTTGCTCCACGGCTGAATGTATCCTACTTATCTTTTATACTTAGCTGTCGAGCATAACTGTTCATTTAACAATAACTATGTTTGTATGATACACGAGCAAGGCGCTTGAGGGTGGAGTTTCACTAGGGACAAGGCGATGTTTACGTTGTTTGTTTCTTCACCTGTTGTACATCACACATGAATTTCTCTTGATGAATTAATATTCTTTTTTTTTCTATAAGGTTCTTCTCAGTGCAAATTGTGATATATCATTTATTGCTAGATTGCCAATTATTCGTTTTATGCAAAGTTATGTCCGCCAGGATCCGAATCAGAATAACTTTATCATCTCATTAAGAGAAATCAAGTATGGTAAAGTCTGTAATACATCTAGATTACAAATGGAACAGTGAAACCTGCCGTGCAAGATATATAACAAAATTACACGCAACTGTCATGGCAGAGCAAGCCCGATGAAATAAAGATCACCTTTCCACTAACACACACACACACGTACACGTACACAGACACACACACACACACACACACACACACACACACACACACACACACACACACACACACACACACACACACACACACACACACACACACACACACACACACACACACACACACACACACCATAAAACCGCACCCACCCGTGAAACACATAAACAAGAATCACAGCCATGCAATACACGTTCTTCCTGTCCAGTTGTGATCATCAGAAATGGAATATATTTTGAAAGGCGAAACGCAGAATACAGGCCTTGGTCCTCTGTATAAAACATTTTGGATTCTGTCGGCTGAACATAGACTTTTTTTTTTTTTTTTTTTTTTTTTTACCCGGACTTTCTTGGGTCGACCATCGTTTTATTTATAATTAAAAAATATTTTAAAAAAGGAACAAAATAACAGCAACAAAAAGGATACAGTGAATCTAAGCAATTACACACACACACACACACACACACACACACACACACACACACACACACACACACACACACACACACACAAACAAACAAACAAAAAAACAAACAAAAAAACCGTGACAATAATCAAAAGCAATACCCTGCATTCCATAACTATGTCGTTTTTTTCACCCACTTACATATAGATTTTTTCCCTTTTTCTTTAAGATTCATAAGGTATTAAGGAATCACAGCCATGCAATACACGTTCTGCCTGTCCAGTTGTGATCATCAGAAATGGAATATATTTTGAAAGGCGAAACGCAGAATACAGGCCTTGATCCTCTGTATAAAACATTTTGGATTCTGTCAGCTGAACACGGACTTGCTTTCAGGCCATCCTACGAGAAGTTCTCTCTCCTTTCCCCATGTAAAAGCTGACCGGAGTTTATATGTCGAAAGCATCGTTGTTCACTTGACAGACATGAAATATCCATTCAGCCTAGCGATAAATGAGTCATGAATAAGCAAACGAACAGACTCATTTTAGGTCAACGAAATCTCCTACAGAAATGCAAATGCGTCTTAAACCTTGTGTGTGTGTATGTGTGTTTGTTTGATTAGCTTTCAAATATATGTGTTTCTCTGCGTTGTAAATGGACAAAGAAAGATCGCGTTCTGTACTGTTGGGATTTCCAAATACGTCTTAGCAACGTCACAAAGCATGTTACCTTTCGTTTTACATGTTTGGAATGCTATATAGCAATGAATCAACTACAAACCGAGACCGAAAACTATTGGCTGAATTATGAAGCCAATAACATTTTGACAGAAGACACTTTTCTTCCTACTGTCCAGAGGGCCGGATGTAAACACGTATATTGTGCTTATTCCTCCTGAAACCCTCTTTAAACAAACTCTCTCTCTCCCTCTCTCTCTCTCTCTCTCTCTCTCTCTCTCTCTCTCTCTCTTCCTCTCTCTGTGTCTCCCTGTGCCTGCTTGCCTGTGTGTCTTTCTATTTGTCTGTCTGTCCATCTGTCTCTCTGTCTGTCTCTCCGTCTGAATGACTCTTTCTCTTGTGTTTTCCTACGTTACTGTTTGTATATCTCTGTTCCTGTCTGCCTGTATGTATGTCTCTCTTTCTTTCTTTCTTTCTTTCTTTTTCTTTCTTTTTCTTTTTTCTTTTCTCTTCCCTTCCCTCCTCTTCCCTCTCCCCACTCTCTTTTTTCACATTGGTGGAAATGTACACTGGCCATAGTTATCACTATCAGTGCACCAGACGTGTTGCCATCAAAGCCGACTTCTCTCCCTTGACCAATAAAGGGAAGACACACCGAATAGAAAGAAAGCCAAGCTTCCCGCGCGCGGTACAAGAGACGGACCAATCAGGGACTCGCACGAATCTCTGTTACTTCCGGCAGCCACTTAACGAGGTCGTGACAAAGACTTGCCTTTCGAATGACACACACACGCCATACTGTCATCGTGTCTGTGTGTCTCTTTTCTTGAGAGCGTCTTGCCCGGGGGAGTGTGGGGAGGGGGTTGGGGAAGGGGTTGATGCGGCTTTGAAGGTGCTGACATTGACTGATTGGCTGAGAGCTCAGAGGAAGTCCCTTTATCGTTCTTGGACCTAGAGGCTTCAGAAACACACCCTGCAAGCTCCTCCCCACCCCTCACCCCCACCCCCAGGCCCCCACGCCCCCAACACCCACCCCCTCACTTTATTGACCACCGCGTTTCGGAGATTTGTGTCTTCTCTTTCATCATCCTTTCACTTTACTGAGAGAGGAATTCAGCTAATGCGTGTACAGAGGAAGCATCATATGTTTCCATAAAAAATGTTTATATTTTTCCTGTAATGGACCATTGGTGGGTTTTCTTCCTTTTTTTTTCTTTCTTTTTTACTTTTTATTTTCAGATTGATATACTCCTATTACTTGGCAGAATTTGCTGCTCCTTGCAGATGTCTGTGTCAATGTAACTTCTCATGATAAACAGAAAAGTTCAATTCAATTCAATTCAATTCAATTCAATTCAAAATACTTTATTATCTGCTCCAACCAAAAAACAGAAAATTTTCTTTAGGCTCACTTAAAATAAAATGCCCGTCAGCAAAAATCAAAGAGAAAAAACAAACAACTGACACACCCTTCACTTATCACCATGCACACATCAATTATTATGTAAAAACAAAAACATGTGGGTAAGATACTATTACATTATGATTCAGAGTGTAACAACTGTGTGTGTGGTGCGTGTGTGTCCGTGCGTAGGCATGCACCGTTTTATGCGTGCGCACATTTCAATGATATAAAAGGAAAATATTCAGTAAGATAATTGTAACATTTAAGAACATGAAATCACAGTTGAAGGGTCAACACCGCCACCAAGACTACAAGCATGTAAAACCCCTTTCACGCCACTCTGCGGCAAAACAATAACACTGAGCACGCGCGCGCACGCACGCACGCACGTACCCATACATTTCTCCCCTCACCCCCTCCCCTCACTTCTTTCTTTACACGCATGCATGCATACATATAGGAAAGAAAGACAACTGTCATCATAACAATAAACAAATCACAGGCAATGGAATAAAAACATTATTTGAGCGAATCATTTATCACAGCAACAGCAGCGGGGGCAAATGATTTTTTGTACACCTTCTTCTTTGCAAGAGGGATTTTACATCGTCTGCCAGAAGGGAGTTTCTGAAAGACAGAGTTAAGTGGATGAGTGGAATCATTAAAAATTTGGAGTGCTTTTCTGCTAAGTGTGGATTGGTATTGGGTGTTGCTGGGGCTTCGTTATGATTTTGCTGGCCAGGTTTACAACTCGTCCTAATTTTGGCTTTAACTTCACAGTCAGATTGCCAAACCAGGCCACAATACTGAAAGCCAAGACACTTTCTATCAGACTTCTGTACACCAGCTGAAGTATGTGTGGACTAACATTAAAACTTCTTAAAAGTTTCCTATCTGAACTAAAAAATGAGAAGATGTCTCCTATCAATTAGTGTGTTAGCAGTATGCCAGATAACAGTACTAATTTCTTGTGAACAAGAAAGTAGAATGTAACAGTAACTTTACATTTTTGGCCTCTTTATAACTGGTGTGCCCTTCCCGGAAATGCAAGTTGGAATTGGAATGTGTGGGAAAAACTGGTTTCTCACTATTTTAGAGCTAAGATTTAATGTTGACAAAGTATTTCCAGATAATTTTGTTAAAGTTCAGCACACACACACACACACACACACACACACACACACACACACACACACACACACACACACACACACACACACACACACACATCGGGTTTTTACATACACTCACGTTGTGTGTAGACACACACGTGAACCAGAAGGAACAGTGATTTGCAGTCAGTGCACGCCAACGCGCCATCAAACCACGCCACTCCTCTGGTCCCAGGAAACACGCCGACAGAAGCACAGCTGCTGACCACGGCAAATTGACCCATCAGAGACTGGAGTGGCTCTTTTTTGGTGCAAGCGAACCCCTAATGTGGTCCTTGCAAGAATTCGCCCTTTCTATGTCGCACACACCAAACTGTTGTGGCAGCGTTATCCATAACCCCCGTTGTTAGTGTTGTTGTTTAACCCTGGGGCAGATCTGACTGGTCGCGATTAACCCTGACGTATGTGCAGGTGTACCAGGAATGACTTCTTTGGGTAAACTTCAATTGGTCTTCTAACAGATCCCAAGAAGGCATATAAAGAAAACAAGTATGCTTTTAACATAACTGTGGAAACACAACAAATTTGTGAAAAAAAAGAAAAAAAAGGGCACAATATACATGTTTAGTACAAGTTTAAGCTTTACAATGTTAACTTAGTATTGTGCTTCTGAATATTTTATGGGTTGTTTTGCTTTACAAAACGTTGTTGTGGACATGTCAGTATTTAGAATATCATTATGTCTTTACCCTATACTTTCTAATGCAGAAAGAATATTCAATTCAATTCAATTCAATTCAAAATACTTTATTATCTGCTTCAACCAAAAACAGAAAATTTTCTTTAGGCTCACGTAAAATAAAATGCCCGTCAGCAAAAAAAAAAAAAAAAAAACCTGACACACCCTTCACTTATCACCATGCACACATCAATTATTATGTAAAAAGAAAAAAACATTCAGAGCGTAACAACTGTGTGTGTGTTGCGTGTGTGTCCGTACGTGTGCATGCATCGTTTTGTATCCGTAAACCTTTGTCTGAATAGAGATGTT
>NC_134898.1:32587435-32604935 GCF_041734735.1 Babylonia areolata
AGTCAAGAATCCCTTTACATCCCCTACTCCTTGTTGTAGCCAAACCAGATTAAAACCAGTCTGACACAAAATTTGAGAGAGAGAGAGAGAGAGACGGGGGGTTGAGGAGGGGGACAGAGGGAGCTACGGGAAGGGGAGAGAGAGAAAGGAAGGGTTTGTTTTTTTTTAGGGGATGATGTAAGGAATATGTTGTTTGATGTCTTATTTTTCTACTTATGATATCAGATGGGGGTCTAGACGGGCGCAGTAACCGAGTGGTTAAAGCGTTGGACCCTCAATCTGAGGGTCCCGGGTTCGAATCTCGGTAACGGCGCCTGGTGGGTAAAGGGTGGAGATTTTTTTTTCCGATCTCCCAGGTCAACATACGTGCAGACCTGCTTAGCGCCTGAACCCCCTTCGTGTGTATATGCAAGCAGAAGATCAAATACGCACGTTAAAGATCCTGTAATCCATGTCAGCGTTCGTTAGGTTATGGAAACAAGAACATACCCAGCATACACACCACCACCACCCACCACCCCGAAAACGGAGTATGGCTGCCTACATGGCGGGGTAAAAACGGTCATACACGTAAAAGCCCACTCGTGTACATACGGGTGAACGTGGGAGAAGAAGAAGATGGGGTCTCAGACTTTGGACACCAAGAGGATGATGTAGAGGAAGAAAGAGGAGGCGAAGGGAGGGGGACAGAGAAGAGGAGGGGATGTTTTAGGAGAGGGGGTCTGGGTTTGTTTTTTTTTCCGTGTTTTCCCGGACTTTCTTGGGTCGACCACCGTTTTATTTTGTACATAAATTTAATATGACAATTCAGAATAGATCGAAAAGAAAAAAAAAAATTTAAAAATAAATAAAAAAAATAAAGATTTTTTTAATCTGAATACAGTCAACATTAACAATAACATATGGAAGTCATAACCAAGACCAATACCCAGCATTCCATAACTATATCATTGTAATCAATAGCAATTATGGAATGAATCACCCATACAAGAAAAAGCATACAACTTTTCATTTACTGAATCAAGGCATGTGGAAAAAATAAGTTAACATCATTTTATCATTTGTTATTGAGTTTCATTGTTGGAGACTGATGTCAGGAAAAACTGACAGCCGCATCCAAATTTTGCACTTGCTTAACTGATGTTGAGTCACGTTACTGGGGGGAAAAAAATGGACGTTAAAATTGTCATCCATCTCTCTTTAAAAAAAAAAAAAAAAAACTATCTCTCTCTCTCTCTCCCTCCCCCCTCCCTCTCTCCCCCTCTCTCTCTCCCTGACTGTGCTGTGCCGCGGTTCTCTAACTGTGTTGTGCCGCGGTTCTCTAACTGTGTTGTGCCGCGGTTCTCTAACTGTGTTGTGCCGCGGTTCTCTAACTGTGTTGTGCCGCGGTTCTCTAACTGTGTTGTGCCGCGGTTCCCTGACTGTGCTGTGCCGCGGTTCTCTAACTGTGTTGTGCCGCGGTTCTCTAACTGTGTTGTGCCGCGGTTCCCTGACTGTGCTGTGCCGCGGTTCTCTAACTGTGTTGTGCCGCGGTTCTCTAACTGTGTTGTGCCGCGGTTCCCTGACTGTGCTGTGCCGCGGTTCTCTAACTGTGCTGTGCCGCGGTTCCCTGACTGTGCTGTGCCGCGGTTCTCTAACTGTGTTGTGCCGCGGTTCTCTAACTGTGTTGTGCCGCGGTTCCCTGACTGTGCTGTGCCGCGGTTCTCTGTGTTGTGCCGCGGTGTTGTCAGTACTGCTCTGTCCAGCAACGGCCAAAAACAGACAGTTGCTCGATCTACGTTAATTTTTTGTGATTATCTTACTTTTTTTCCTTTTTTCTTTTTTTTTTTTTTTTTCCCTTTGTGCTTTTCCCCCACAGGTATATAGTTTTGTTAAATACTCCTTACTATTAGTCTACACTATGGGCACTAATGTGCAGCAGTCTGACTTGTCTACTAATGAGAAAGGACTACGGCTTGGACACCTGAATGTTTATCATTTGTACAATAAGCTTCACGATGTCTGCATGCTCCTAAATGATTCTCCTCCTATTCATATACTCGGGCTCAGTGAAACACGCCTTGATTTCCGATTCAGCAACGAGGCCTTATCCATACCTAACTATGATTTCATTCGCCGTGATGGAAATCAGTATGGTGAAACAGGATTAGGGATATACATTCATCAAAGTATTTCCCAGTTTACAAAAAGACGACCTGACCTAGAAACCAACAATGTGGAATGTATGTGGTTACAGGTCAAACCTTCAAAGTCCACCCCTCTCCTTGTAGGCTTTCTGTATAGAAATCCCTCAGCTAGATTCCCTTGGTATGATGACTTTGTACAAATGATGGACAATGTTTATAAACATAAACAAAATGTCATTCTGCTAGGAGATTTCAACATTAACCTGTTTAAACCACAACCCGCATGGGAATCAACTACTACTCTCTTTGGTTTGCATCAACTCATTCACAGTGCAACCAGAATCACGAAGACGTCATCCACCCTACTTGACCATATTTACACAAATAACAAAGATCTGGTGCACAACATAACAGTGTCCAACAAAAGCATCAGTGACCATTGTCCGGTTATCTGTACATTGTCTTGTAAACTTCCTCGGAAACAAAGCAAGGGCCACACAACGATCCAATACCGCTCTTTCAAAAAATTCAGTTCCGCTGCATTTTTTCTTGATTTGAGCTTGGCACCCTTCCAGAAAGTATTCATGACTGCAGATCCCACTCAAGCATTAACAGTATGGTATGAAACCTTTCTTGCAGTCGTTGACAGACATGCTCCTCTTCGGACGAGGAGAGTAAAACACAAAACACTTCCGAACTGGTTGACGCACGATCTCATCGTAGCTATGGCATTAAGAGATGTTTTAAAAGCTGCTGGGATGGAGACCGAATACAGAAAACAAAGAAATAAAGTGTGTGATTTAGTTAAACAAGCAAAGTCAGATCATTTTAAGAACCTTATCAACAGCAACAGAGACACAGCAACACTATGGCGTGCTGTTAATGAAATTACAGATCAGTCTAAAAAGAAAACAAATGCTGTCTCAACTATGTGGACAACGGATTCACTCAATGACCATTTTCTAAAAACAACTCAGTCAACACAGCCATCTACAAACGACCTTCCTTCAGAATGTTATATAACCCCCCAGACGTTACAAACATTTTGTCAAGAACGTCTTAAATCTGAACCATTCACTATTCCCCCACTTGCTGTTCATGAAGTTGGATCCTTAATCTCAAATCTAAAGAATAAAAAGGCAATGGGTCCAGACAGTTTAAACGCATCTGTTCTCAAACTTGCTTTGCCCTACATAGTAGACTCCCTTACATATATTTACAATTTGTGCATTGAACAGAACACCGTTCCAGCTGCGCTAAAAACAGCAAAAGTAATCCCACTGCCAAAATCAAAAGATATTACAGATCTCAACAACTTTAGACCAATATCCCTACTGTCCGTTGTTTCCAAGCCTCTCGAAAAGCACGTCCACAAACACCTTATGAAACACATGGAGCAAAACAACCTCTTTCATCCCCTTCAGTCCGGCTTTCGCCGTTATCACTCCTGTCACACAGCCTTAACCCGACTTTGAGACACGTGGTTATCTGCAATTAATCATAACAAGATCACTGGAACAGTTTTCCTTGATTTCAAGAAGGCCTTTGATCTCGTGGATCACGAAATACTGATAAACAAATTAAATGAATATACTCAAAACCAGTCAGCTGGCTCATTCTTCCGGTCTTACCTGGAAAACAGAACGCAGCGTGTTTACTTAAATGGCACGTACTCTTCTGAAGGTCATGTAGATCGTGGTGTACCGCAAGGCTCTATTCTTGGACCTCTACTCTTTTGCATCTATATAAATGACTTGCCGATGCACATATCACCTGGCAACGTCATCTGCGATCTGTTCGCTGATGACAGTTCTCTTCATTGTAGTGACACCAACATCGCTGTTGTACAATCATCGCTACAACAGGGAATAAATGACATCTTAGACTGGTGTTACCAGAATCACATGGAACTTAACCCACATAAGACAAAAAGTATGGCACTGACATCCAGACAAAAACACCAACGTAAGCCTCTCACTCTAAAACTTGAGGTAAACAAGAACCCAGTTGAACAAGTTTGTGAACACCGCGTTCTTGGGGTAATAATTGATAAAGAACTAAACTGGCAAGCTCATATTAACCATGTCTGCAAACAGTTAGCTCGCAATCTGTTCTTACTCAATAAACTTAGACATTATGTCGATGCTCCAACCCGAAAATTATTCTTCGGGGCACATTGTCTTTCTCATATCAATTATGCATCTACAATCTGGAGCAATGCCAGTCACAACCAGCTCAAAAAAATTAACTCATTACATAGACGAGCAGCTAAACTTATTCTACCCGACCACTCACTATCAACAGATGAGAAATTAACAAAACTGGAAATATTACCACTGTACAAGCAATTTGAATACAATAGAATGGTCCTCATGTTCAAAGTACACAACCACATGTCACCACCGTACCTCAGTGAATTTGTTCAAAGGGCAACAGAGCGTTACGATTCAGATAATTATATTCTGCCTCGTGTGCGCATTGACTTGTACAAATCTAGCTTTGCATTTTTTGGACCATCTATTTGGAACTCTCTTCCTACGTTCGTCAAGACAGGCGATTCATTATCGTCTTTCAAATCAAGGGTACGAAAACTTCTGCTCCACAAACAATAGACCCCCAAACCAAATATAACCGGCCTAAACACATCATGCCCTTTGTGAAATGTATGCACTGTCTGTTCCTATACATACACTAACGTGTTTCATCTTATTTTCAACCTTTTGTGTTTTTTTATGTATTACATGCAAGCTATTGATTGGATGTTATTGCCTGCCACATCAGCGTCAGGTTTCTCATCACTGTTGTATATGTACAGTGATATAACTGTATTTCTCTGCTCTGTTTATATATTTTCATTTCAGTCGTGCCTCTTTCCTGTATTCTGTGTGATGATTAATTTGACAGTCTTAATAATCCCTTTACTTTTTGATTTTTTTTTCTCTTTCCCTTTCTTTTTGTTCAATATTTGCTATTGTACTACAATATGATTTGTAATGTACTACAATATGATTTGATACCTAATTATGTTTATGTATACGTATGCATACATATCTGCATGTACATGTAGACGTATGCATGCATGTGGGTATATGTGCAAATATGTATATGCATAAGGGTGTGTGTGTATGGGGATGAGTGTGTGCATATGTGTGTGATTGGGTGGGTGTGAGTGTGTGACAGTGTTCCCTTCATTATATTTTTTGTGATGATGATGGTCCGTTGATTAGTATTATAATTAGTAGTAGTAGTAGTAGTGGTAGTATTTACTATTGTTATTATTGTTGTGTCCTATCGTTACTGTTTTTGTTGTCACAAGGACAGATTGGAAGACTAGGCAATGCCTAAAATCTTTATCCTTGAGTAATAAAGTTTTTGAATCTTGAATCTTGAATCTCTATTACACACAGACACAAAAATAAAAGTCTCAATCCTACACATCGAATGTTAGCCAAGACTCAAAGAAAATACATCAAGAATTAACAGAAATTAAATTCTATAGAGAAAATACAAGATATTTTTTGTGTGTGGTCCCTTTCCTCTTAGAATATCAGATGATATGAAGCACAGCAAAACGTAAAACCGAAAAAAATAGAAAATTATTCGAAAAAAAGGGTTTCTCAACAAGATTTCAAGGATTGTCTGAATGAGATCAGCCTCCAGAAAAGAAAAAAAAAGTTCTACGTTCAATCAGAAATTTAGTTCACTCGCAGCTACAACGCAGGGAATCGATCACTTCCTAGGTCTGCCAGACTGCAGAGATCTAGAAGTACAGTGGATCCGTTGTGTAATGAAAGAACAACAGTCAATGGGTATTACGAAGGGGTGGTTAGGTCGGGTGATAGGACAACGACTACTTCGCTTAAAGCTCTTGATATTGATCTGAGAGAGGAACTGCTCCAATGTCCGAAGCTATGAAAGTGTATGTTTTTGGGGGTGGTTTTCTTTTTGTTTGTTTGTTTTGTTTTGTTGGTTTTTTTTCTTTCTTTTCTTTTCTTTCCTTCTCTTTCTGCCTGGTGTGTGTGTGTGTGTGTGTGTGTGCCTTTGTCTTTTTGTCTTTATTTGTGTGCATGCATCTCTGTGTGTTTGTGTTTGCTTTTTCATATGTGTGTGTCAGTGCATGGGGATGGTGAGAAGGCTTGGGGAGAAGGGAGTCGAGAAGGGAATAAAAGGAATGAGCATTGATTGATGTGGATACTTATATAGCGCCTATCCTCGGTCAGAGACCAAGCTATATATAAGCGCTTTACATACACGGGGTCATTTGCACAACAGGCTGCCTACCTGGGTAGAGCCGACTGACGGCTGCCACTGGGCGCTCATCATTCGTTTTCTGTGCCATTCAATCAGATTTCAGACGCACACGCATACACACTCAGACAGACATGTAACATTTTACGTGTATACCCGTTTCTATTTATTTACCCCGCCATGTAGGCAGCCATACTCCGTTTTCGGGGGTGTGCATGGCGGGTATATTCTTGTTTCCATAACCCACCGAACGCTGACATGGATTGCAGGATCTTTAACGTGCGTATTTGATCTTCTGCGTACGCATACACACGAAGGGGATTCAGGCACTAGCAGGTCTGCACATATGTTGACCTGGGAGATCGGAAAAATCTCCACCCTTTACCCACCAGGTGCACCGAACCCTCAGATTGAAAGTCCAGCGCTTTAACCATTCGGCTATTGCATGATGTTTATAAGATGAAATGTTTTGAATTTCTCAACGGCATGCTTTTTTTTTTTTATCCTTATACGATATTGAATATTGTTGACCTCATTTAGGGCTGGCAGCATAATGAAGAAAAGCATACTGATGCTTATCTATCATCCTCTGAAATATGAAATATCATTATGTTTTGCTGTTGTGGCCTGTCCTCTCTCTCTCTCTCTCTCTCTCTCTCGTCAGGATGTGACTTAAGTGTTTTCCAACTATTGCATATTTTCTTGGTTTAAACTGACTGAAGGGTTCAGAGAACAAATATAGTTGTTTTTTGTTGTTGTTGTTTTTTGTTTTGAAGCTAAAATATATGAATTTATGTTGTCGCCCCCTTGTCAAAAGACCTTTCTTGGCAATGGCAATAAATAATTCCAGTGTCCAGTGTCTCTCTCTCTCTCTCTCTCTCTCTCTCTCTCTCAACCTCTCTGAAACACCATAACATGTAATGTGAAAGATCATGGACACAGAGAGAGAGAGAGAGGGAGAGAGAGGGGTGGGGGTCTTTTATCACAGCCCCGGAAACATCACCTGAACCCCTGCTGGACTAATTGAGGTCTCTCCAATCAGTCCATCCACCCAGCACTCCATCCACCCGACCGGCACCCTTTGATCCCAATACTCCGTCTTCAAGTGGAAAAGGTTAAACAACAGCTTCCTCAACTCACTGAACCCTGCGCCCGAGTACTGCTCTGGCGTAAAAAAAATGTTGATTCATTAACTCTTTCTATACAAACGGCGAAAGAGACGACGTTAACAGCTTTTCTCCCCAATTACCACCATCAAAATATTACAAGCGGAAGGCTCTTACACCGAAGAGGTGAATGTTGACAAAGAATACCACAATTCTGACGACGGAAGCTAAAGGTTGGGTCATTCAGACACCCACTGGACATCCGAGGGGTCCGTGTAGAGGAGAAGAGAGGACTGGCCGTACTGAGTGAGTTAAAACGGTATCCTCGTTCCTAAGTATGCTGAAACCACTAATTTCAACAACAGTATTTCCGGTTGTTTCCAAAACGTGTCAATTTGGTGAAAGAACTGGTCAATTTCAGTGTATTTTCTCTGGGGGGAGGGGTGTGTGTTTGTGTGTGTGTGGGGGGGGGGGGGTCGTGGGGGGTCCCCTTCAGTATGGTAGGCAAGTCTGCCGACGCTGTAAACTCCCTTGGGTTGAATGTTTTAACTGATTTCTAAGAATCGATCTGAATTTTTTCTCCTTTTTTCTTTCTTCCAGAAAAAAACAACAACAGTATTCTTACAAAAATTAATATGCAAGAGCTCGTGAAAGGTATGGAACAGAGGATTACCTTTCTTTGACTCTGTGTGTGTGTGTGTGTGTGTGTGTGTGTGTGTGTGTGTGTGTGTGGTGTGTGATGTGGTGTGTGTGTGTGTGTGTGTGTGTGTGTGTGTGTGTGTGTGTGTGTGTGTGTGTGTGAGTGTGTGTGTGTGCGATTGTGTGATTTTCCTCTCAGTTGTTTTCAGCTAAACATCCCCAGAGAGAAGGATTCGAATACACGGGATAGCTTAAAAGGCTTCATTATGTCTCACAGTCGACCAGTGTCTGAAGCCGCTTGATAAAAGCTTTACAAAAGATCGGGCACATAAACATATAACGCTTTAGCAACCACATTACGTGTGTGGCGGGGACAAACGGCAATCCTATATGGCACTTCTACACCATTGTCTCACCTGACTAAAGCCCTTTAAGGATGAGACAGGGACAAACAGAAATGCTATCTTGCTCTTTTACAACACTGTTCATACATTCCCAGAATCGATAAACATCTGCATTATGAACATGAAGAGTTTCAAATAATTGTACCGGAAATGAATCCCCAAGCTTTTGACATCAGTTTTGAATATCTGTGTGTGTGTGTGTGTGTGTGTGTGTGTGTGTGTGTGTGTGTGTGTGTGTGTGTGTGTGTGTAACAACATTACATGTTATGTGTAGATAAATTAATGTTGACTGCGATTAACACTTCCACATAGCAGTTTTGGATGCATTCAGTGTTTCCTGTGCTCAGTTACAGCAAAATTACAATGCACGCTGGCTGTCCTGTGTCACAGCATGAGAAAAGAGAACCATTCAAGAGAGTATGACAGTGGGGAGAAAAAGATGATCATTGATGTCTTCAATGTCGATGGGTGTTTACAGCAATCTAGTGGGTCTGGAATTGAAATTGATGAACGGACCTCTCCTTCTGGGTCTCTCCCCCCCCCCTCCCCCCTCAATCCATCAGTGTCACCGCTCTCAAGTTCTGCAGCTCTCCCTAGACAAACACAACCAGGAGACGAGCACAGCAAACACGTGCAAGCGTGTCCCACATTGCAAAGAGCGAATCTTTGAAATGACTCCCGAAAGTGTTCACCGGAACCTTTTAAGAACCTTTTTTTTCTCCAGACTCTTGGTTGTTCGGTTTGCATGGATAGCTGATGACCTTCAGTTGGTGGTTGTTTCCTGTGACGAAAGGAGTCATTTGGTTTGGTGGTACATTAGTATACACTACCTGCAAACTGCTGTAGGGTGGTGCATTAGTGTAAACTACCTGCAAACCACTGTAGGGTGGTGCATTAGTGTACACTGCCTGCAAACTGCTGTAGGGTGGTGCATTAGTGTACACTACCTGCAAACTACTGTAGGGTGGTGCATTACTGTAAACTACCTGCAAACCACTGTAGGGTGGTGCATTAGTGTACACTGCCTGCAAACTGCTGTAGGGTGGTGCATTAGTGTACACTGCCTGTAAACTGCTGTAGGGTGGTACATTAGTGTACACTACCTGCAAACCACTGTAGGGTGGTGCATTAGTGTACACTGCCTGTAAACTGCTGTAGGGTGGTGCATTAGTGTACACTACCTGCAAACTACTGTAGGGTGGTGCATTAGTGTACACTGCCTGCAAACTACTGTAGGGTGGTGCATTAGTGTACACTGCAAACCACGGTAGGTTAGTGCATTAGTGTACACTGCCTGCAAACCATGTAGGGTGGTGTATTAGTGTACACTGCTTGCAAACCACTGTAGGGTGATGCATTTGTGTACACTGCCTGTAAACTACTTTAGAGTGGTGCATTAGTGTACACTGCCTGCAAACTACTGTAGGGTGGTGCATTAGTGTACACTGCCTGCAAAATACTGTATGGTAGTGCATTAGTGTACACTGCCTGCATACTACTGTAGGGTGGTGCATTAGTGTACACTGCTTGCAAACCACTGTAGGGTGATGCATTTGTGTACACTGCCTGTAAACTACTTTAGAGTGGTGCATTAGTGTACACTGCCTGCAAAATACTGTATGGTAGTGCATTAGTGTACACTGCCTGCAAAATACTGTATGGTAGTGCATTAGTGTACACTGCCTGTAAACTACTTTAGAGTGGTGCATTAGTGTACACTGCCTGCAAACTACTGTAGGGTGGTGCATTAGTGTACACTGCCTGCAAACTACTGTAGGGTGGTGCATTAGTGTACACTGCCTGCAAACTACTGTAGGGTGGTGCATTAGTGTACACTGCCTGCAAACTACTGTAGGGTGGTGCATTAGTGTACACTGCCTGCAAGCTGCTGTAGGGTGGTGCATTAGTGTACACTGCCTGCAAACTGCTGTAGGGTGGTGCATTAGTGTACACTGCCTGCAAACTGCTGTAGGGTGGTGCATTAGTGTACACTGCAAACCACGGTAGGTTAGTGCATTAGTGTACACTGCCTGCAAACTACTGCAGGGTGGTGCATTAGTGTACACTGCAAACCACGGTAGGTTAGTGCATTAGTGTACACTGCCTGCAAACCATGTAGGGTGGTGCATTAGTGTACACTGCCTGCAAACTACTGTAGGGTGGTGCATTAGTGTACACTGCCTGGAAACTGCTGAAGGGTAGTGCATTAGTGTACACTGCCTGCAAACTACTATAGTACACTGCCTGCAAACCACGTAGGGTTGTGCATTAGTGTACACTGCCTGCAAACCACTGTAGGGTGGGGAAAGAGAGAGTGGGGGTGAGAGAGTGGGGGGAGGGGGTTCGAGGGAGAGTAAGAGGTGCGAAAGAGAGAGAGAGAGAGAGAGAGAGAGAGAGAGACAGAAAAAACAGACAGTCAGACAGAAAGACTGACAGACGGATGGGGGAGATGAAGGCTTGTTTGTTGATGTTGTTGTTGTTGTTGTTTTAGGCCGTGAATTCGCGTGTTTCCATTGGTTCAAAGCTTGTGAAATGAAACGTTGGAGCAGTTTATTCATGAAACATTTAATTGAAATATAGTTTTTAACTATGGTGGCAAAGAATTTAAGAAGTAATGGTCATTAAAAAGCCATGCTTATTTTACACGGTTGAATACGTGGGGAATACGACAAGAAATTTTGTGATGTTGGAGTCTTGTGTATAAGGAGCTTTGAATCAGCTCGCTATCACATCGGCATAACATCTCAAAACATTGATAACGCTTTGTTAAAATTCAGAATGCTTATTCTGAGACAGTGCGCTTAATTTGTTGAATGTTTAATCTGCTGTCAAAGACAGATCAGAAGGAATGAGTGTTGATGTACATAAGTGAAGGCCAGTAGTCTTTTCTTCTTTTTTTTCAGTGCAGCTTTCGTAAACTGTCGAAGTAGCATAATTTATATGACATTGTTAGTGATTTCAGGAAAGGTTTCAACATATGAATGTTTTCGTAGCGTTTCTGGATTAGACTATGATTATTTTTGTTTTTAGTGTTTTTAAAACAGTCTTTCCAAACTTGTTCAGACAGGACTGCCATCTACAGATCAGTTACTCAAGGAGGCGTCATCGCGTTCGGACGAATCCATATGCGCTGCACCACATCTGCTAAGGGAATTCCTGGTTGGCCAACAGCGTAACTCGACGCGCTTTGTTAGGCGTCGAAGGAAAATGAAATAATATAAAGTAAAATGAACAAATGCTAATAAAGTGTGGTTCGTCCGTGGTTTTTTTTGTTTGTTTGTTTGGTTGATTTTTTTGTTGTTGTTGTTTTGTTTGTTTTTTGCTTTGTTTTGTTTTGTTTGTTTTTTGTTTTTTGTTGTTTTTTTGTTTTTGTTTGTTTTTGTTTTTGTTTTTTTGTTGGTGTTTTTTGTTTGTTTGTTTTTTTAGCACACAAAATGAAAAAATGCTAATAAAGTACATATATATAGATATATATGTACATATATATATATATATATATATATATATATATATATATATATATATATATATATATATATATATATATAACAATGAGACCGAAAGCACGCAGACCCTACTTCCTCTTATGTAAACGAAAGTGTTTTGTAAAGCACCTAGAGCAGATTTCTAGATAGTGTGCTACATAAGTATGTTTTGAAAAGCACTGAGAGCAAATTTCTGGATTGTGTGCTATATAAGTACGTACTGTTGATAGTATTGATGTGTCGTTTCAGATTAAATGAAACATAGAGAGAGTTATATGGAACTGGCAGTTGGCCAGTATCATAGATTTAGTTTTGTCAGAATGCCGTGTCATTGAGTTTGAATAAAACCAACCTGATACTATATCTGATCTGTACCTAAAATGCATCCTGAAGGAGACACCCGATGATTATGTCAGCACTCCTTAATTTATCTATTTCTTTTTTTTCCATTTTGTTCTTTCTTTCTTTCTTTCTTTCTGTCTTTCATTTTGTCATGTCCACTTTCTTCTTCATTTCCGCTTCTTCCTATTCTTGTTCCATCCCTTCGTGACAGACGCTATCACCATCTGGTGATGTGATAAATGGTGCGAGAAATGGCAACATGCAATACCTCCCGGGACATGTTATGTTTTTCAGTTTTGAACAGACCGATATCTGTCGTTAATGTAGCACGCGTACGTACTTGTGTATGAGTGTGTGTGTGTGTGTGTGTGTGTGTGTGTGTGTGTGTGTGTGTGTGTGTGCGTGCGTGTGTGTGTGTGTGTGTGTTTGTGGGAGAGGGGGGCGGTGAAGGAGAGAGAGAGAGGGGGGGGGAGAACAGAGGGACATGGGTAACAATTTTCTTCTTCTTCTTCTTAGTTCGTGGGCTGCAAATCCCACGTTCACTCGTATTTACACGAGTGGGCTTTTACCTGCATGACCGTTTTTACCCCCACATGTAGGCAGCCATACTCCGTTTTCGGGGTTGGGTATGTTCTTATTTCATTCCAGTGAATGTAGCAGTCTCAGTCAGAAAGGCAGCAGGCATCCACTACCCGCCGGTCTAGCTCAGGACCAAAATTACAGTTGGATGTCATGCACAGGGGGGGGGGGGGGGGGCGGTGGGAAGCGGGATAGGAGAGGAGGATGGAGGAGGTGGCGGCGCACAGTTTCAGGGAAGAGGGTTCAAAGAAAAGGCGTCTGCTGTTGATCAGCAGCACGTGTGAAGAGGATCGATGTCTGGCCTTCATCCACTGATGGCTGCATGCCGTTAGCTGATCCTCCCCACGTCCATTTCCTCATGCTGCTGCTTGGCTCTCCCACATCAAATCCATGCACGGCTTGCCACGATTTATGAACTTCCTCTTGCATCGTTGAGAATGAGAGGGAGAGAGAGGGGGGGGAGGAGAGAGGGGGGGAGGAGAGAGAGAGACGGACAGACAGATCTGAGAGACAGAGAGGCAAGACAGACACACAGATAGACTTACAGACAGAGAGAGGGAGACAGAGGCAGATAGAGATCAATTCATCTTCGGTGTTTAAAAGCTTGCGGGTTCATTTCCCTTGCAATTATAATATGAAACCTCCTTTTTTCACAATTCAGAAGATTTATGAACTTCCTCTTGCATCGTTGAGAGAGAGAGAGTGAGAAACATAGAGAAACAGAGACAAACAGAAACAGAGAGATATATAGAGACAGACACAGAGCGATGGAGCGAGAAAGACAGAGAGAGAGAGAGTGTGTGTGTGTGTGTGTGTGTGTGTGAGAGAGAGAGAGAGAGAGAGAGAGGATGAGAAAGAGAGAGAGGTGGGCAGACGAACAGGCAGACCGTCAGAGAGATAGATAATGAGAGATGCACAGAACGAAAAAGGGATGGACAAAGGGAGAGACCGATATATATAGAGAGAGACAGACAGACAGACAGACAGAGATAGGAGACAAACAGACAGGCAAACAGACAGACAGACAGACAGAGCAAGAGAGAAACAGGCAGAGAGAGGAGGGGAGTGATTAAATATTGATGCTTAAAAGCTTCGCGGAATCATTTTCCCTGCTATGATATGAACACAATACGTCTATCCATTCCCACCACATGCCTGATAATAATAATAATAGCTCTTCCATGGAAACCGCTTGGACAGTGTTGTAAAAGGGCCAGATAATATCGCTGCATGTGTCAGACACACACTGAAAGGGATTTGCTTTTTGTGTCAGCACGTTTTTATTAGTATAAGCATGCTTTACGCTGTTATAGGGATGTCTCACACCGAATAAAGTACAAGATCAGCACTCTATGTTATAGATGTATTCTATATCAGCCCCTTCCTATCTCTGCGGCTGCCTTCACCTCTACACTCCATCTCGCTCACTACGATCGGCTTCGGATCCACTCTGTTTACGCAAACCCAGATTCAAACACTCGACTGTTGGCCGCCGTTCTTTCTCTGTCTCTGGACCTTGATATTGGAATGAACTTCCTCTTTCGCTTCGTCAAGTCTCCACACTCAAGTCTGGCCTTAAAACCCACCTCTTCCCAAAATAGCCTCTCTTGCCTGTCTCTTCTTTGTCTTTAGTTTCTACAGTTTTAGAGTTATGCATGTGTGTGAATAACTAGTGCGAAAACGCTTTGATTTGTCTCTGCACACACACACACACACACACACACACACACACACACACACACACACACACACACACACACACACACACACACACACACACACACACACACACGCGCGCGCGCGCACACACACACACACACACTCACACACACACACACACACACACACACACACACACACACACACACACACACACACACACACACACACACACACACACACACACACACACACACAAATACCATTATTATTATTATTAGTTAAATAATTATTATAACTCATGATACAATTCACTGTTAGTCCAGTCCTTTGTAGCTCTTCCTTTCTCACTACTCTGTTACTTCAGTCACTCCACCACCCCTTCCCATGTACCCCACCCCACCCCCCACTCCCCATCTCCCAAGCGCGCATACACAAGAAAAGAAAGAAAGAAAGAGAGGGGTCTAAACAGGTTGTACACCATTGTCAAATGATCATTGATGTCATTGTCTGATGTGTCAGCCTTAAAAGGATATAAACAGGCTGGAGCTCGTTGCAGAAAGGTCAGTGTTGGCATCGCCCTATGTGACAGCCCCACCCTTAAAGGGGCTGAAACAGGTTGTACACCATTGTAAAAGTGATCATTGATGGCGTTGTCTGATGTGCCAACCTTAAAAGGATATAAACAGGCTTTTGTTGCAAAAGGGTCAGTGTTTGCATTGTTCTTCGTGCCAGCCACACGCTTAAAAAGTGATTTTAAACAGAGTAGAGGTTGTAAAAGGGTCGTTGTTGACATTACCGTGTTATAAAAGGGTCATTGATGGCATTGCCGTGTTGTAAAATGGCAATCGATGGCATTGCCGTGTTGTAAAAGGGTTATCGATGGCATTGCCGTGTTGTAAAAGGGTTATCGATGGCATTGCCGTGTTGTAAAAGGGTTATCGATGGCATTGCAGTGTTGTAAAAGGGTCATCGATGGCATCGCCATGTTGTAAAAGGGTCATCGATGGCATTGCCGTTGTGTTGTAAAAGGGTCATCGATGGCATCGCCATGTTGTAAAAGGGTAATCGATGGCATTGCCATGTTGTAAAAGGGTCATTAATTACATCGCCATGTTGTAAAAGGGTTATCGATGGATTGTCATGTTGTAAAAGGGTAATCGATGGCATTGCCGTGTTGTAAAAGGGTTATCGATGGCTTTGCCGTGTTATAAAGGGGTTATCGATTGCATTACCGTGTTATAAAAGGGTTATCGATGGCATTACCGTGTTATAAAAGGGTTAACGATGGCATTACCGTGTTATGAAAGGGTTATCGATGGCATTACCGTGTTATAAAAGGGTAAACGATGGCATTGCCGCGTTGAAAAAGGGTCATTGATGGCATTGCCATATGTGTCAGCTACACACCTATAGATATCTAAACAGGCTTAACAGTGTTGAAAAAAAAAAGTAAAATAAAATAAAATAAAAATCCAGGTAGCATTGCCGTTTGTACCAACTACACACTGGCAGCGATTTTCAAGCTTTAAATATTTTCACACCCCCAGTAACGTTGAGGTTTATAACCTGTTGGGAAAGGCCGTAAGGTCAAGTTGTTGGAAGCTGTTATCTCCAATATTTTTGCTGCAGTAGTTTGATTCTTTTTTTAAGTTTTTTTTTAATCACATGCCTCCATCTCTGTTTGACTTAATGAAGCTGTAGATTCTGACCAAAAAAAAAAAAAACATACAAATTCCCAGCGCGTACACTGGATTTTGGACTGTCGTATGCGGGCTGAATAGAGAAAGAAATATTTAAAAAAAACGAAATAAATAGAAAAGGACAGTGCTATATAAGAAAAGAAAGGGGTGAAAAAGTGAGAGAAGAAAGGAAAAGAAAAGGGAAAAGAAAGAAGAAAAAAAACCAGCGCATTTCAAAACACAACAAACAAACAAAAACGCTTACACAAATAAAGATCATTATTCTAAGACGGCGATTCCTTTTAGCAAATCAGCGCATTGCTGATTTCCTTAATGGCCACACCATATAATGCGTCACTTTAATTCTGCGTGTATCACGGCATTTGCTACAGACTTGAAAGAGAGGGAGATACAGAAAGACAGAGAGAGAGAGAGAGGATACGGATATGGAGTGACAGAGAGACAGACAGACAGAGAAATAGGGAAAGACAGAGACAGAGAGACACAAAGAGAGACGGGGACAGAGACAGAGACAGCTACAGAGATAGTTACAGGGACAGAGACTGAGACAGAGGGTGAGAGAGAGACGGGGGCAGGAACAATGACAGACAGACGGACAGATTGATATTTATAGACAGACAGACAGACAAAGAGCGAGAGAGAAGAAAGACAGACCAGAGGAAAAACCACTTGCACGAGCATGTCCAATGTCTTCACTCTGAAAATATTTATTCTAAACAACGCGATTAAAAAACAAACAAACAAACAAACGAACACACACACACACACACACACACACACACACACACACACACACACACACACACACACACACACACACACACACACACACACACACACCAAAACAAAATAAAACAAAACAAAACAAACGTTGACATCACGCGCCACCCAAACATAGCCATTGAATTGGAGGACATTCGCCAAGGCCCAAGGAGACGTCAAAACTGTTGATTGTCATATTGTTCGTCTGTCATGTTGCAGAAGACGACTCTGACACCCAGCATAGAGCTGATTTGACAACTCGGCAAAAGGACAGACTGATTAACAGGGATAGGCCATTTGATCAATCAGTCCATGTTGTTTATTTTTATGCCCAATAAAAAAAAAAATTGGTGGTTGTTGCTATTTACGATCGATATAATCGCGGTAGTGACGTGCAAGGACCAGTAATGTGAGAGAGAGACAGAATACGAATACGAATACGAATGA
>NC_134898.1:32612435-32614935 GCF_041734735.1 Babylonia areolata
TCCAGGATGTTATAACTGACTCACTAAAAGTGTTTCTGTTAATTTGGGAACGCAAAAGATCCAGCAAAAGAGCGAGGAGACCTTGAAGGGATGATCATTGCTTCTAGAAGAACCAGACAAATTCTGAGGCGCAGTTCCAGAAGTTATCAGAAAGCATAGACATGAGATATTGTATACAATTCTCTGTTCAACAGGGAACCAGTGTAGTTGTTTAAAAAGGAGTGGTGTAAAATGCTGCTATATATGAGTGACTTATTGCGTGGACATTTTGGATGTCACATAATCTTTTGGCAAGATGGCATCACAAATAGCTATCCACCAGACCTGAACTATTTCTATCTCGATCTTTTCAGCACAAATAATACAGGGGGCAACAGAACTGAGTCAGCTTGCGTCACAAGTCTTGACAGATGTGACAGAACCAATCCCGTGGAACTGAGCTATTAGCAGGAGTTGGGTGGGGGGGGGGGGTTGATGAGAATTAATGTCAGTCTATGACTCCTCGCCCCCCACCCCCTCACTCTATGTCTATTGTTGACGTGGTGGTGTCAGGTAAATTTCAAACAGCAGCAGGAAGAAGTACGGAGTGTAATACAAAAAAAAAAACAAGAGAGGCATTGCCTTCAAGACTCACTTGTGATACACTTTTTAAAAAATCCAAGCTTTTTATGTATTGAATATAATTTCAAAATGTAATGTTTAAGATGAAAAAGATCAGTTTAAAGCAAATTAAGTTCCCTTGCATTAATTACAGAGTAATTTCCCTTCTTTACTATCTGCACCAAAACGTTTGCAAAATAAATAAAACTTCCATGCTTAGCAAAAGAAGTTCCTGTTTGAACAAAAAATGATAATAATGACTGCTCTTGTTGTTGGGTCAGAATAGCAGATTAAAGTGCCAAGCTTAGAGAATACAAAAAATATAAATATAACAGTAAATGCAGTTTGCATATAATTAGGCTTCATTTTTATTTTTTTGTGCCCATCCAAAGGTGCAATATTGTTTTAAACAAGATGACTGGAAAGAACTGAATTCTTCCTATTTTTATGCCTAATTTGGTGTCAACTGACAAAGTAGTTGCAGAGAAAATGTCAATGTTAAAGTTTACCACACACACACACACACACACACACAGAGACAACCGAACACCGGGTTAAAACATAGACTCACTTTGTTTACACAAGTGAGTCAAAAACCAAATGAAATAGTTAACTAAAAGAAAACATAAACAGCCCAGAACATTTCAATGAAATCAGGATGGCTGCTGATAGAGGAAGTTTCCACAGGTTTTACTGAAACCGTTTTCAAATAAACAACGGAGCAGAGATGGGATAGTTCGACGTTAAATAGAAAAAGAAAAAGGAAAAAAGGTTAAAAGATCCCATAACCATCAGGGCAGTGAATTCATATTAATTTACTCTGTCTAGGGCTTTATACAGGGTATGGGCGTATGTGTGTGTGCTTGTACAAGTAAGTGTGCGTGTGTGTGTGTCGGGGGGCGGGGGGGGGCCGTGGAAGCTGCGATATGCAGCCTCCTTCTTCTTCTTCTTCTTCTTCTTCCTTGTTCGCCTCCCATTAGATGAGCAGCCCGGTGTCCTCGATGAAGGCTGCCGTCCGTCGCAGCTCCTCCAGGGTGCCGTACAGTTTGGCTTCCACTGCTGCCGGTGTTGGCCAGTACTTCCTCCTGGATGCTGCATGCGTCGTAAGTCGATATGTAGCCTCTAAATGAGTGTGTGGAGGATGGGGGGTGCAGGTTAATGTGTGTGTGTGTTGGTGCTCATGTACGTTTATGTGCATTTGATTGTGCTTTCATATCTGTGAAACTGCATGTTTGTTGCATATCTGTAATGCATGTGTGTGTGTGTGTGTGTGTGTGTGTGTGTGTGTGTGTGTGTGTGTGTGTGTGTGTGTGCATGTTTTACATTTATTTGCTTATTTATCATCATTTTTGTGTGTGTGTGTGTGTGTGTGTGCGCGCGCGCGCGCGCGCGCTTAGAGTTGACTTCATCAAGATTTTGCGCCTTATTAATATTATTAGTAGTAGTATTTTTATGTATTTTTCTTCTTTTTTTTCCTTCTTTTTTTTTCCTCGAGGCCTGACAAAGCGCGTTGCGTTACGCGCTGCTGGTCAGGCATCTGCTTGGCATATGTGGTGTAGCGTACATGGATTTGACCGAACGCAGTGACGCCTCCTTGAGCTACTGATACTGATACCGATACTGACACAGGTAGGCAGGGTCCGATCTTCTCCTTTCACAGTTTTAACCTCTTCTAACCTCAGTCAGGTTCCTGTTGACACTTTAGTAACCTGACAATTGAGCATATAATTTTTGACTGTAGCCTTATGTACACGAAAGTGTGTCTTCACAAGTGACTGACAAACGTTTATGTTTTTGACTTTTTGCATTCATTATCAGTTGTTTCGTTTGTCAGTTTAACTACTTCTCTTTTAGGAAGTCCTTTGTATTTGTATTTGTATTTCTTTTTATCACAACAGAT
>NC_134898.1:32619935-32624935 GCF_041734735.1 Babylonia areolata
AAGGAATACGACAAGAAAAGGGTTCTCTCTGGCAAAATTATGTAGAAAAAGATCCTCTTTGACAGGAAATCAAATACACTTGCAGGAGAGAGAAAAAAAAAGTGGGTGCTTTAAATTTCAGACTTTATTATGTCATAAAATAACGGGGGGGCGTTGATTTATAGGGACGCGCTCTCCCTAGGGTGAGCAGCCCGAGTTTCACACAGACACATGTTTTGTGTCAAAGAGAAATGCAATGCAATACAACGCAACACAATACAACGCAATACAACGCAACACAATACAACGCAACGCAATACAACGCAACGCAATATAGTACACATCACAGCGAAATACAATACAGAATAATACAATGAAGTACAACAAGGCACGGTACGTCACAACAGAGTGAAATATAATACAGTACAACACAACACAACACAACACAGCGCAGTGCAGTGCAGTACAGTATAGTACAGTACAATACAATATAACGCAGCCTAATCCAGTGCAATCCAGTGCAATCCAGTGCAAATCAGCTAAACGCAACACAACACAACGCAAAACGACACAATGAAATACAATACAATACAATGCAACACAGTACAATGCAATATAATACATGCAGTGCAATACAACACAATGCAATGCAACACAATACAAAACAATACAATACAATGCAATACATTGCAACACAACACAATGCAATGCAACACAATACAAAACAATACAATACAATGCAATACAACACAATACAATACTATGCAACACAATACAATACAATGCAACACAATACAATGCAACACAATACAATGCAACACAATACAACACAATACAATACAATACAACACAATACAATACAATGCAACACAATACAATGCAACACAATACAATGCAACACAATACAATGCAACACAATACAACGCAACACAATACAACGCAACACAATACAATACAATGCAACACAATACAAAACAATACAATGCAATACAATACAATACAATGCAACACAATACAAAACAATACAATGCAACACAACACAATGCAATGCAATACAACACAATACAATACAACACAATACAAAACAATACAATGCAACACAACACAATGCAATGCAATACAACACAATACAATACAACACAATGCAATACAATACAACACAATGCAACACAATGCAATGCAACACAATGCAACACAATACAATGCAATACAACACAATACAATACAACACAATACAATGCAAGGCAATACAAAACAATACAATGCAACACAATACAATACAACACAACACAATACAACACAACACAACACAATACAATACAACACAATGCAACACAATACAATACAACAGAATACAACACAATACAATACAATAGGAGATGACAAAGTACAGAGGGCAGTTCGTTGGAAGGGATGGGAGGAGGGGAGAGACAGACAGACAGAGACAGGGAAGAAGTCACAGAGAGAGAGAGAGAGAGAGAGAGAGAGAGAGACTGAGAGAAAAGGAGAGACAGAGACAAAGAGGGAGACAGAGACAGAGAGTCAGAAACATACAGAGAGAGACAGAGACACGGACAGAGACCACCATCCATCACCATCATATCAACATCGCTATTATTTTCTCTCGGTCTTTTTTTGTTTTCGTTTTTGTTTTTTTGTCTTTTGTTGTTGTTTTTTGTCTCCTTTTTTGTGTCTTTTTTTTTTACTTTCTCCTTTTCTCTGAGAATGAGAGAATACGTTCCGTCTGTCTGGTCTGTTCCTCTCAGTGTCTGCCTGTCTGTCTTTTGTATTCATCCTTCCCCACCCCCACCCCCTTTTGTCCAAAGCCTCTTTGTCTCCACGGTGTCTTCTTTTTTTTTCCTCTGTCTGTTTGCCTTGTCCCCATCGGTTAGAAGTATGTGTATCTCTCTATCTCTGTGTCTGCATTGAACTAAACGAGTAAAGCATGTCAGCAAGCTTCTTCTTCTTCTTCTTCTTCTTTGCGTTCGAAAGCTACGCAGTCAGGGTCGAAGTCCGAGGGATGCCACAAACTCGGACGTCCGGTGAAGATCGGCTGCCGTCCCCCAGAGCTTGGTGTTGAGGTCAGCACCCCCAGGCCAGGACTGCTGCCGCATCTTCTCATACAGGGGGCAGTCTTGGAGAATATGGGATGGGGTCTGGTCAGCCTGGCCGCAATTACATAGGGATGTGGCTGCCACTCCAATCCTCTTCAGGTGTGCTCGGAGGCCGCAGTGTCCTGTGCGAAGGCGGTAGATGGTAGTCTGGTGTCTTCTCTCCAGTGTCCTGATGGGATCTTGGTGTGCCTGGTAGCCTCCGTTCAGGGTGACCCAGCCTCTTCGGAATCTGCTGCGGAGGAGAGTTTTTGCTTCCTCATACGTGACAGGAATGGTTGGCTGTGTGAGCTGGCTTCCTTCCTTAGCGAGGTGGTCTGCACGCTCGTTGCCTGGGAGGCCTACATGTGCAGGCACCCACTGTTTCAGCAAGCAAAACAATCGTTTGAAGAGTAGTGTCATTGGGCGCTCGTCATTCGTTTCCTTGCCATTCACTCAGGTTTCAGGTCACGCACACACATACTCATGCAGAAATGTGACATTTTACTTGTATGATCATTGTGTTTATTTTCCCCGCCATATGAGCTCGCAGCCATACTCCGTTTTCGGGTGTGTGGATACGTTCTTGTTTTCATCAATAAACCACCGAACGCTGACATGGATTACAGGATCTTTAACGTGCGTTTTTGACATTCTGCGTACGTATACACACAAAAGGGGTTCAGGCACTAGCAGGTCTGCACACATGCTGACCTGGGACATCGGGAAAAAAAAAATCTCTACCCTTTACCCACCAGGCGCCGTTACCGAGATTCGAACCCGGGACCATCAGATTCAAAGTCCGACGCTTTAAACCACTCGGCTATTGCGTCAGTGTCAGCGACAGACGGGCAGACAATGTCTGCAATCACCATTCTGTGCAACGGGACATGAAACGAAAATTCCTCCTCCTCCTCCTCCTCCTCCTCCTCCTTCACAGACATACAGACAATCAAACAGCAGGGAGGGGTTCTCTCTCTCTCTCTCTCTCTCTCTGTGTGTCTGTCTGTCTGTCTGTCTCTCTCTCTCTCTCTCTGTCTGTCTGTCTTTCTGTCTCTCTCTCTCTCTCTCTCTCACACACACACACACACACACACACACACACACACACACACACAATTCCGCGCTTTCCTGTAACAGCAGGGAAAAAGTGTAGGAGTGCCCTCCATCCACCCCCTTCCCCATGCCCCAGCCCAACAATTTCTCGCAATGTGTGTGGGAGTGCGATATTGCGAGAAGCGTGGGCAATCCAACAGCCTAACTGTTAGCAGATAGGTATAATTATGCCGTCATATTTTTCTCTTCGAAAGCAATGGGTTAAAAAAAATTTAAAAATTATTAAAGAAAAAAAAAAGCTCCGCGACATGCGGGCATACTGTGGAAAAAGGAGTTGTTGTGCGAGTGGTGTTTTTTTTTTATTATTAACTGATATTTTTTGTGTGTGTCGAACTCTGTGTGTGTGTGTGTGTGTGTGTGTGTGTGTGTGTGTGTGTGTGTGTGTGTGTGTGTGTGTGTGTGTGAACTGTGCATACGTATCGCAGTGTGATAATTAGATTCACTGTGGTGGTGATCATGCGACGTTCGTTCTTCCTTCCTTCCTTCCTTCTTTCCTTCCTTCTTTCCTTCCTTCCTTCCTTCTTTCCTTCTTTATTTCCTTCCTTCTTTCCTTCCTTCCTTTCTTCCTTCCTTCCATCCGTCCTTCCTTCCTTCCTTCCTTCCTTCCTTCCTTCCTTCCTTCCTTCCTTCCTTCCTTCTGTCCTTCCTTCTTTCCTTCCTTCCTTCCTTCCTTCCCATCCGTCCTTCCTTGCTCCCTTCCTTCCTTCTTCCCTTTCTTCCTTCCTTCCTTCTTTCCTTCCTTCCTTCTTTCCTTCCTTTCTTCCTTCCTTCCTTCTTTCCTTTCTTCCTTCCTTCCTTCCTTCCTTTCTTTCATTCCTTCCTTCCTTTCTTTCTTTCCTTCCTCCCTTCCTTCCTGTCTTCTTTCCTTCCTTCCTTCTTTCCTTCCTTCCATCCGTCCTTCCTTCGTTCCTTCCTTCCTCCTTTCCTTTCTCCCGTCTTCTTTCCTTCCGTCCTTCCTTCCTGCCTTCCTTCTTTCCTTCCTTCCTGCCTTCCTTCTTTCCTCCCTTCCTTCCTTCCTTCCTTCCCGCCTTCCTTCTTTCCTTCCTTCCTTCCTTTTTTCCTTTCTTCCTTCCTTCTTTCCTTCCATCCGTCCTTCCTTCCTTCCTTCCTTCCATCCGTCCTTCCTTCCTCCCTTCCTTCTTTCCTTCCTTCCTTTCAGCCTGTCATTGATGGTGAGTGTGTGTGACTTTTTTTTTCCACGTTGGCTTTTTCAAATGTTGTTTTCTTTCATGATGGACTGAGTGTTATTTTATGTGTTATTTTTCTTTAAAACGATTATGCTATTATAAGTGTGTGTTTTAGTTTTGTTGTTTTTTCACATCTGTTATGACTATGATGGGTCGAAAGGTAAGTTTGTGTAAACTGTGTGTTTCAAATCTAAAGTGGTTTATTGGCTTGATGATTGATTGATTGAACGATTGATTGAAAAATTCATTAATTGATTGGTTAGTTGGTTGGTTGGTGGGTTGGTGGGTTGGTGAGTTGGTTGTCAGGAATGCTACATGGGGACATTTTTTTTTTCCTTAGGGATGGCACAAAGTTTACCACTTGAAGTACGGTGTTTACGCAGGGACGCTTTGCTGTGACGCTCAGATCTAGTTTATAGAACATGGTGGTGGTGTGTTTTGTCTTCGCGCCTTCTATATATATATATATATATATATATATATATATATATATATATATATATATATATATATATATTGCATCTTTGTCTGCTGGTTTCTTTTATTTGTCTATATCTAACTTTCTCCCCAGCTCTTCCTTTCTCACTCCATTCTCTCTCTCTCTCTCTCTCTCTCTCTCTCTCTCTCT
>NC_134898.1:32629935-32679935 GCF_041734735.1 Babylonia areolata
TTTGTTCAGACATGGCTAATCTAAATAAAGCACGTCTTTAATGAAACGATTTATCAAACATAACAAAAGTGAATCTTCCATGCCACAAACTTATAACGATGTCGCATTGATCAGAATCTTGATCTTCCAATTTTTTTTCTGTTTTCAACAAAATCATCATGGACTGTGACGGAAGTTTGCTCTGTTCAGTTAAAAAAAAAAAAAGAAATCTGTTATTTGAAAAAAAATAATATATATGAACATTTTGGTTTTTGCAACCTTTTGAATTTGGTAACCAAACTATTCACGAATCTGACCTTCAGTTAACCTGAAGGAAAAAGGGAAATGAGTGAGTGTATGCAAGTGGAGTCGTTTACCACAGTCTTCACAAAAAGTTGAGTACCACTTCATAAAAATACGTACGTTTTCATAAATTGTTGAGAGAAAAAAACTCGAGAGATCATTTAAATTATGGAGACTGAATTCATGATGAACTGCTGGCCTATCACTGAATCAACGAATGGTGTTTCGATCGATGTTTTGCACAAAAAAGCGATAACTATTTGTTGTTTGTTTTTTTTTCTTTCTGCACGTGCATGGATGCATCTTTTGGTTACGAGTGGTGCTCACTACATTAGTTGCATTCACCGCTGTTTGTCGAAATTTCAGCATCATTTCACCATGCCTATAAGAAATGATCCTTTACTTTTTGTGAAGACTGTAGTTGAATAACGAAACTTCTGGAGGGAATGGCTAGAACACCAAGGAAATGGCTTTGTGGCATGCACACACGAAACGCAAGCACACACACACACACACACACACACACACACAGAGAGAGAGAGAGAGAGAGAGAGAGAGAGAGAGAGAGAAGAGCTGTCGTGACCGACAAAATAACTGTTTCCACGGTTGTTGTTTTTGAGGGGTTTTTTCCTGACACTGCCCGACTGACACCCTACCGCGCGTGCGAAATAACAGTATATCACGGACACTGCAATCGAATAACTGAATTCTTTTAAAGCTTTCAATCTGACGCAAGTAGTCAAAGCAACTTGAGACCATAAACCGAGGTCCCGTGTGCAGCATGCACTCAGCGCACGTGAAAGAACCCACGGCAACAAAAAGGGTTGTTGTCCCTGGCAAAATTCTGTCAGAAAAATTCATTTCGGTAGGAAAACAAAGAATATCACACACACACAAAAAAACAAAAACAAAAAAAAACACCAGAAACATGGGTGGCGCTCTCAATGTAGCGACGCGCTCTCCCTGAGGAGACCAGCCTGACTTTCACACTGAGAAATCAGCTGTGACAATTTTTTATACAATGCAACAGATCACAATGCAACACAACACAATACAATACAACACAATGCAATGCAATACAATACAATACAATACAATTACATTTTCCACCATGAATCTGCTGACACCGATGAGCTCATGTACGTTTATATGTTTTTGACTGTGCTTTCATATCTGTGAAACTGCATGCTTGGTGCATATCTGTTATGCATGTGTGAGTGTATGTGTGAATGTGTGTCTTCATGTTTTACATTTATTTGCTTATTTATCATCATTGTTGTCTTTTTTTCTTTCTTTTTTTAATTTTTTTATTATTATTACTACTACCTTTTTTATATTATAATTATTATTTATTTATTTATGTAAGCTCATCTATTATTTATTCACCTTTTTTTCTCTCTCTCTCAAGGCCTGACTAAGCGCGTTGAGTTACGCTGCTGGTGAGGCATCTGCTTGGCAGATGTGGTGTAGCGTATATGGATTTGTCCGAACGCAGTGACGCCTCCTTGAGCTACTGAAACTGAAACTAAAACTGACACCGATGACTTTTGACAGGAACACACCACAAGTATGGGAGTGGAGGGACAGTCGGAACTGAGTTCAACATGACAACAGAACATGAAAAGACGCAAAATCGGGTTGTTGTTGTTGTTGTTTTTTATTGTTGATGTTGTTTTCTACTATATATATCATAGATGTAAACGAAGCTAATAGTGATAACGATACTGCCATGGATATCCAATTTAGGTTGGGGACTACGTCAGTGACAGGGCAGTAAACTAGATTTCCTTTTTTTATGATACCTCCAGGTGTTAAGCAGGCCCGAAAGATCCAGACACCTGTGGTACTGGTCTGAAAATTTGAGCACCTCTCTCTCAAAGAGGCATCCGTGGAAGTGGATGACACTTAGCTGTGTGGTCGGTCCCAGTCTTCACGTTGCAGCCCATAACACTCTCAGGTCTGGGTAAGAGTTGGCCGTGGGTCGGAAAAAAAAAAAAAAAAAAAAAAAAAACCCTCTCTGACGTGGCTCGAACCTAAATACTCCCAGTCTTTGAACCACGACGTTAACCACTTCACCACTTCGCCACGGCGGCTCGTCCAGTTTGTTTTTGTAGCAATCAAAACGATGATTCCATGGGTTCCACACTTCGATACAAGCTGAATTAATGGACGAGACTGCCCTAAGGCTAGTTTGATGTTCTGTAGCAATTGAAAATAGATCTTGATGCGTGGTTTTGAATTTTCGTCGCGCTGTGATTGCTGACAAACAAGAAATTACATCAAACCAAGATGAATAGAGGTGGTTTTGTTCATCAGCGCTTGAAATATTCATATCCGCAGGTTTTTGCTGTTATTAGTTTTGTTGTTGTTCTTTTCTTTTTGCTTGTTTTTTTTGTTTTTGTTTTTTTTGGGGGGGGTTGGGGGGGGGGGGGGGCGGTTAGTTCTCATGTCCACGTGATACATTCTTCCTGGAGAGCTAATTATCTCAAAGTGAATGCGTTACCTCTGGAAAAGTTACAGTTTCAGTTTCAGCTTCTCAAGGAGACATCACTACGTTCGGACAAATCCATACACGCAACGCCACATCTGCAAGGAAAGAAAGAAGGAAAGACAAAATAAGACAGAAAGAGAAAGAAAAAGAGGGAAAAAAGAAAAGACAAGAGAGGCAATGCCTTCAAGACTCACTTGTGATACACTTTAAAAAAAATTAGTCGTTAAAATGTGTTCTGTATTTGTTTTTTAAAGCTTCGGGTTTAAGAAGAAAAAAAAAGAAAAGAAAAGTCCTAACCAGATTCGAACCCCGCATGTTCGGGTGAGAAGAAACTGTTTTACCCATTACACTATCGTGGCTCCTTAACTGACGTTCTAAAATTTAATATTTGAACATACTTTTTTAAAGGGCGATAAGTCGATTGCGCTATTCGCAGTGAGAAAGCTGTTTAAATCATATTGTTCTGGTGTATCTTGGGCATTCAAAAAATCTTTAAGGGCAATAAAAAAAAAATCTCTTGAAGTCCGTGGTAAAGGAGACGTGGCTATCGCCGCAATCACACTGCAACATTTAGCTGTTTTCTCTAGACCAAGATAGATGTACAAGTTTAGTTACACCCGCCGGGAATGTAGTACGACATGCTCGATTCAATTTCTCGGTCGCGGTTTAGAAAAGGTTAAAAGAGCGGAAGGATATGGAGTAGGCGCCCAAGCCTTTCAGTCCCCAGACACAGTGTGGATATGAATTAGTTTTGCCCCCATGGCCAAAGGGTATGGGACCTTTATCCTTTTTTTTATTATTTCTTTTAACCCTTTCACCGCCAGTCAATTCAGAGTGCAAAATTCCCTTGTGCTATAAACACAGTAAACATGGTGTCTAAGTTCAGCTGGGGATTCCCCCTGTGATGTGTGGAAAATATGGCATATCCTACCACCGAACATAAAGAGCAATAGGTTCATCGATAACAGACCCATGATCTGGTCACCCTTCAGTGACACGGGTCCTCTACCTAGCTGCTGCATAAATGCGTCTTTGGCGGTGAAAGGGTTAAGGAGCCTGTGGATGGTGAATAAGGACCTTAGCATCAGTCAGGACCGGAACAGGCGTCAGCGTCTGCAATGCAAATTTTTTTTTTTTTTTTTTTTTTTTTTTTTTTTACACAAGGATTTTTCAGCTGTCTTCCTACCTCTGTCCCTGTCTCCGTCTCTGTCTCTGCCTCTTCCTCTGTGTGTGTGTGTGTGTGTGTGTGTGTGTGTGTGTGTGTGTGTGTGTGTGTGTGTGTGTGTGTGTGTGTGTGTGTGTGTGTGTGTGTGCGTGCGTGTGTGTGTGTGTGTTTCTGTCTCTGTCTGTCTGCTTATCTCTTCGTTACTGTCATGTTCATTCATTGAACTCCTTAGTCTGCAGGGTCATGGCCTTTATGAATAAAACATCTGCGTCTGAGTCTGCGTCTGTCTCTGTCTCACCCTCTCTCTGTCTTTCTGTCTGTATGTCTGTCTGTCTCTGTCTCTCTATGTTTCTCATTATCTCTCTCTACGTCTCTTTCCTTAGCCCTCTGTTTCTGTCTGTCTGTCTGTCTGTCTGTCTCTTTATCTTTTTGATAGAGGACTGAAATTCCTGTGTCCCTTTCTCTCTCCCTCTCTCTCTCTCTCTCTCTCTCTCTCTCTCTCTCGTTCTCTCCCCTCTCTCTCCTCTCTCTGTCTCCATCCCTCCCTCCATCTCTCTCTTCTCTTTCTCTGCATCTCTCTCCCTCCCCCCCCCCCCCCACCCCCAACCTCTCCCTTTCTCTCCTCTCTCTCTCCCTCTCCTCCTCTCTCTCTCTCTCGCTCTCTCCTCTCTCTCTCTCGCTCTCTCCTCTCCCTCTTCCTCTCTCTCTCTGTCTCTCTCTCTCTCTCCCACCCTCTCCCTTCCACCCTCTCGCCCTTCTCCTCCTCCTCTTTCTCTCCACCTCTCCCTTCCCCTCTCTCTCTTTGTCTTACCCCCCCCCCTCCAATTCCCCACACACCCACCACCACCACCCCCAAAGGAGGGCAAACTGAAACTGTGAAAGACACAACAAGCCCAAGAAGAATGACGGCATGGCGTGTGTGACATTTTACAGTGGGTCCATGTAACGACCTCATCGGGAGGCTGATGGAAAAGGCAGGGAGAATGGAGAACGGGTTCCGGGGCTCTGATTGGTTCATTGTAAAGCAGGGCCGGAAGGAAGCATGGCTGGGTCAGCGTGTTTCCTCTGACCACCAGAGACAGCGGCCGATGATGACGTGTTGGCGTGCAGAGACGACAAGTGACCAGCGTCCTCATGTTGCACGCGCACGCACACGCACCTACACAAACATACATTCACGCCTGGACGCCACACACACACACACACGCACACACACACACACACACACACACACACACACGCACACACACAATACATACAAACACACGTATACACGCATGCACACACAGAGACATATGTGTGTGTGTGTGTGTGTGTGTGTGTGTGTGTGTGTGTGTGTGTTTGTATGTATAGTATGTGTGTGTGTGTGTGAGAGAGAGAGGGCGTGTGTGTGTGTGTGTGTGTGTGTGTGTGTGTGTGTGTGTGAATGTGGTGTCCAGGCCATCAATAATTTCCCATGTATTAACTCCAATCTTGACAGTTTCAAATGAAATTAAGATTCAGTTTGGAGATTGGAATCTTTCAACGACATAGCATGCTATCTGTATTATTGTATTCTCGATAATTTTACATACAGGGTTCACAAAAAGTTAAGGACCAATCGGGAACTTTTACCAATTTTGTTGTTTTGTTTGTTTCTTTCTTGTTGTTTTTGTTTTTAATTGGATTTTTTTTTTCAGTTTCAGTATCTCAAGGAGGCGTTTCTGCGTTCGGACAAATCTGTATGCGAAACACCACATCTGCAAGGCAGATGCCTGACAGCAGCACAACCAAACGAGCTTGTCAGACCTTAAGTGTGTGTACACATATATATCTGTGTACCTGTCAGAGTGGATTTCCCCTTCTCAGTTTTGCCAGAGGACACTTTGCATTAGTGGTTGTTGTTTTTTGTTGTTGTTGTTTTGTTTTTGTTTTGTTGTTTTTTTGGGGGGGTATTTTTATTTATGTATTATTATTATTACTATTACCCCTTTTTATATATTATAATTATTATTTATTTATTTATTTATTTACTTATTTATGTACGCTTATCTATTATTTATTCACCTTTTTTTTCAAGGCCTGACTAAGCGCGTTGGGTTACGCTGCTGGTCAGACATCTGCTTGGCAGATGTGGTGTAGCGTATATGGATTTGTCCGAACGCAGTGACGCCTCCTTGAGCTACTGAAACTGAAACTGGGGGGGGGGGGGGGGGTTCAGTGCGCGTAGTGCGTGCTGCACACAGAACTTCGGTTTATCGTCTCATCCGAATGACTAGACGCTCAGTTTGCTTTTCCTGTCAAACTTGGGAGAAAGGGCTAGAGCAGGAATCAAACCCAGGCACCCATGGGCAATGCTCTGGCAGATAAGCGTTTTTACCATTATACCACATTCCTCTCTTGAGCATATCGAAGCGTGTTGAATTATGCTGCTGGTCAGGCATCTGCGTAGCAGATGTGGTGCAGCGTATATGAATCTATCTGAACGCATTAACGTCTCCTTGAGTAACTGAAGTGAACTATTGAAAGTATGTAAAATTGTGCTGAGTCTTCGACAGCGGTATGTGCAGCTAGTGTTGTTTATCAGCACCACACGTGAACCAGAAGTGTTTTCGTGCACGTGCATAATGAAAAACCACAGTTTCCGTTTTCATACCATTGAATAAGTTCGTTTATTTATTTATAGTCTGTTCATCTAAGATGATGATATTAGACTGAAAATAATTGATATTATTGTTATTATTATTATTATTTGGATTATTATCATTTCTATCATAATGATGATTGTTATTATTAATTAGAAATCGATATTTCTGTATATTCGAATGAAAAGAGGGGCGGTTGAGGTGGAGGGGAGGGGGTGGGGGCAAGGGGAGGGGACTAAGAAAGGAAGAGAGAGAGATAGAGAACAGAATGTGGAAAAGATAGAGTACAAAATGTAAAATGGAGAGGGTGAGTGTCAGTGATTGGAGAAAGAAAAAACATAATATTGGAAGGGTGTATGTGAGAGGCGGGACGGGGGAAGCGGGATTAGGACAAAAAAAATTATCAATAATCAAATATTGTATGCACTACTTCTGTAGATTATTATTTGAAAATAGGTTCATGTCGGGACCTACAATAAACAACCAACTGGACTATTCAACACATAATTAGCTAACTTTAATAAAGAACAGTTTGAAATATATAACTTTTTCCAAAAAAATGTTAACATTTGAAACTGGTAACACGTGTTTCATAATTTCTGGAGACAAAAAAAATGGTTTCATTTCTGAACAGCGGGTTAAAACGTCCTCTACCGTTAAACGTCTCTTGCAAATACATTCAGTATTTTCACAATAACTTTATGGCTGAAACATCAGTTATTCAAACGTATTTTCAAGCTGTTCATTGTGCCCGTTTGCCTGAAACAGCCGTTAGTGTGTTCGGGGAGAGAGGTCAGTGGTTGACCAAATGAATCTGATTAATCTCCCCATTTTCAGCATTTTATGTAAACGTGTGTTGCTAACATCAGATGGTAGTTCACTTTTTTGTGGTCTGTTGTTTCAGCAGTCGGAAACCACCTCACAACAGAGACATACCTAAATAAAATTTGGGATGCACTGTGATTTAGATATCATTCCATTTCAGACTCACTGCTATTTCTGCACATCATCCCACTGTGTTTTTTTTTAGTATGCATTATCCGTGTTTTGCTCTGTAAATTGGTAAAGAAATGAATAAACATATGCGAGTATTCATTGAGCATAACTTTATAGAGGATACCCTGTAATTGCAAATCAGCAGTGTAAGATTCGAGAAATGTTTAAAACATATTAACAAATAGTAAAGAGTGGTAATTTTCTTCATTACACAAGGTACATAACTTCGTCAGTGATGCTTACGCTACCGATTCAACTAGCACACAGGTAAATAAAAGGTACATTGGAACAAACCCAGACGCTTCCTTAAAAAAGGAAGCGCCGGGCCTGCACTTATACCAATCATTTGACATGTGTACACAGCAGCGAAGACAGAAGAAATGTGTCTGGGTTTGTTCCAATGTACCTTTTATTTACCTGTGTGCTAGTTGAATCGGTAGCGTAAGCATCACTGACTTGAAGTTGTGCGCCTTGTGTAATGGAGAGAGTTACCACTCTTTACTATTTGTTAATCATTTCATCTCTGGCCTCATTATTTGTTAATTTCCAGTTGTTTAAAACATAGTTTTTCGAGTCTTCGGTATAAAACTATGAAAGAGGATATGGGTTTGTTTGCTCGTTTCTTTCTTTCTGTCTGTCTGTCTTTCTTTCTTTCTTGGGAAAAGGTCTGTCGAGGTGATTTACTGAGAGAAGAGAGAGAGAAGGGGGAGGGGAGATGGAGAGACAGACGCACAGATCAATGGCAGATCAATGGAGGCACAATCTGGTCGCCCTTGCCCCTACTCTGTCTATGTAGACACGTGCAGCAGACAGCACATCGTCCAAGGCTTTCTGCTCCATGCGCAGCCCGACAGCATCGAGTTTGCCACAAGGGCTGGGCTGCAACGGTGCCAGAGTAAAGTACTGGGGTCTGTAGACGACATCCAAATCCATCTCAAAATCCAGGTTTCAGACCGTCAAGGAAGGAACGAAGAAGAAGAAGAAGAATCTTGAAGAAGCCTGAAGAAGAAGAAAGAGTAGGAGCAGGAGGAGAAGAAGAAGAAGAAAAAGAATAAGGAAGAGAAGGAGGAGAAAAACAACTGACAACAGCAAACGGAGTAGTTGCAGCAGCAGGAGAAGAAGAAGGAGGAGGAGGAGAGGGAGGAAGAGGAGAAGAAGGAAAAGGAGGAGTAAGACAAAGCGAAGAACAAAGGACGTGGGGGGGGGAGATGAAAACAAGGAGTAGGAGTAGAAGGGTGAGAATGGAAATCGGAGGACAAGAAGAACAAAGAGAAGAAGAAAAAGAAGGAGGACGAGGAGGAGGAGGAAAAGAAGAAGAAGTGGGAGGAAGGGAGGAGGAGGAGGAAGAGGAGGAGGAGAAGGAGACGAAGAAGAAGAAGGAAGAAGAGGAGGAGGAGAAGAAGGGTGAGGAGGAGGAGGAAGAGGAGAAAAGAAGAATAATAATAATGGTATTTATATAGCGCTGAATCTTGTGCAGACACAAACCAAAGCGCTTTCGCACCAGTCATTCACACGCATGCATAACTCTAAAACTGTAGAAACTAAAGACAGGAAGGGCAGACAAGGGGGGGGCTATTTTGGGAAGAGGTGGGTTTTAAGGCCAGACTTGAAAGAGCTGAAAGTAGAGACCTGAAGAAGCGAAAGAGGAAGTTCATTCCAATCACAAGGTCCAGAGACAGAGAAAGAACGGCGGCCAACAGTCGAGTGTTTGAATCTGGGAATGCGTAAACAGAGTGGATCCGAAGCCGATCGTAGTGAGCGAGATGGAGTGTAGAGGTGAAGGCAGCCACAGAGATAGGAAGGGGCAGATCTGTGAATAAAGAAGAAGGATGAGGAAGAGGAGGAGTAGGAGTAAGACAAAACGAAGAACAAGGGAGGAGGGAAGACGAAAAAAACAGGAGTTGGAGTAGAAGGAAGAGAATGGGAATGGGAGGATAGGGGGAAGAGGAGAAGAAGAAGAAAGAGGAGGAGGAGGAGAAAGAAGAAGAAGATAGGGAGAAGAAGAAAGAATGAGTATAAGGAGATGAAGGGGAAGGGAGGAGGAGGGGATGAAGAAGAAAGAAAGAAGAAAAGAAAGATAGAAAGAACAACCACATCAACAAAACAACAACAACAACAAGAGAAGTTATAAGCCATGATGACATGTGGTGCTGTCATTCCCCTGATCTTCTCCCGACTTGAAGCGGTGGAGTCCATTTTGCAATGTGCACCAGAGACAGACAGAGTGCCTTGCCCCTGCCAAAGTCACCTCAGCGGGAAAAAGAGCGCTTTTCATAAACCGCACATGAGTGGCTTCCCCTGTTATGTGGGATACCGATTCTCTCTTTCTGTCTCTGTCTCTGCCTCTATCAATCTGACACACTCTCTCTCTCTCTCTCTCTCTCTCTCTCTCTCTCTCTCTCTCTCTCTTACATGCATGGCACTTGCAATGCCCGCCTCTCTCTCTCTCTCGCTCTCTCTCTCTCTCTTACATGTATAGCACTTGCAATGCGCGCCTCTCTCTCTCTCTCTCTCTCTCTCTCTCCGTCTCTCTCTTTCTCTCTCTCAATCTCTCCCTTTCTCTTTCACTCTTTCTCTCTCTGTCTCTCTCTGTCTCTGTCTGTCTGTCTGTCTGTCTGTCTCTCTCTCTCTCTCTCTCTCTCTCTCTCTCTCTCTCTCTCATATATAGATAAGTAATGCCCTCTGTACTGACTGTCAGTTGTGAAAATAACTGAATGAAAATCTGTAGGTTTAGGAAATTCCACTTTCTTGCATGCGTGGGTTGTTCATGTTTTCGTTTTTCCTTAATAGGCATTCTACATTGTTCCTTTTGTTTCTAGGGGCCGGAGTCCTATGGAATAAAATTTTGTTCCTGTTGTTGTTGTTCTCTCTCTCTCTCTGTCTCTCTCTCTCTCTCTCTCTCTCTCTCTCTCTGTCTCTCTCTCTCTCTCTCTCTCTCTCTCTCTCTCTCTCCATCTCTCTCTCATTATTCTAACACGCCTCATTTCGTTTTTGTTCTGGTCACCTAACGCGTGCATGTCCGTGTATGTGTATGTGTATGGGGAGGGACAAGTGTGCATGAATATATTTTCGTATGCATGTCTATATTTCTCTTTGTCACTGCAAACCTTCTCTCTCTCTCTCATCTCTTCTCTCTCTCTCTCCTCTCTCTCTCTCTCTCTCTCTCACACACACACACACACACACACGCACGCACGCACGCACGCAGACACACACACACACACACACACACACGCACGCACGCACGCACGCACACACACATAAAGTCTTGTTTTTCATCTGTCCTCCTCTCTCTGTATTGCAATCTGTCTGTCTGCCTGTCTCTCTTTGTCTCTTTCTCACTATCTCTGTCTCTGTCTGTCTGTCTGTCTGTCTCTCTCTCTCTCTCTCTCTCTCTCTCCGTGCCCGCCCCTTTGCGCTGACATTGTCCCGTCTTATCTATAAAGTGACGTCAATCGGAGAAAAAAAAAAGAAAAAAAGAACAAGAAAACGTGTTGGCTACGTCATCACTGTCTGTGCACATGGATGGGCTCCCCTTGCCTCATGTGATAACGATTCACTCGCTCTCAGCTCGTTAGTCTCTGCGCGTCTCCCTTGGCCGCGGTTATTGGATTGGAAAGGGAAGGCAGAAGGAGGGGGTGGCGGGGGGGGGGGGGGGGTGTGAGGGTAGCACAGGGGGGGGGGGGGGAAGGGGGAGTATATTGGGATGCGCACACGCGTGTTGTTGGGGAGGGTGGACGGGGGTGGGGGAGGGTGGAGGGGAGGGGACATGGAGGTTGGAGGTGGAAGTTGGGGTAGGGGAAGGGGAAGTTCGAGAGGTGAGGGGGAAGAGATGGTGGGAGGAGGAGATGGGGGTGGTTTGCTTGTGTGTGTGAGTGAATGTGTGTGTGTGTGTGTGTGTGCGCGCGCGCATGTGTGTGTGTGTGTGTGTGGTTCTGCCTCTGTCTCTGTCTCTGTCTCTCTCTCTCTCTCTCTCTCTCTCTCTCTATCTCTCTATCTATCTATCTGTCTGTCTCTTTCCGTGCACCTTCTCCAACAATTCAGCAGCTCCGCCTTGTTTTCCTCATTTATTCAGGCAGGAGTTCTTCTTTCTTCGGCATTGATTTAAACACACACAAAAACACGGAGACGTTCACACACACACACACACACACACGCACGCACGCACGCACACACACACACACACACACATACACACACACACACACACGCCACCACCCCCACACACATACCTTGCAGATGTATGCATCCATATCTATGTAACTTTCACAATAAACAGAAGCGATTCCTATCTGAACTAAAAATGATGAATTGTCTGCCCTCGGTTAGTTTGACAGTATGTCAGATGATAATCACATATAATTACAATTCTGTGCCCTTCCAGAATTGTATTTTCAAAGCTGCACACCAAATCACTTTCAGGGGAAAAAAAAAAGAAATTGTAAAAAGATAACAAAATCTTTGATCATTGAATTAACACATTTTACCGAAACTCGGTTGATTCTACAGATAATCAAATTCCAGGATCGTAACAAAACACTGAAGAAAGAAAAACAAGATCAAACAAAACCAAAAAAATTCAAACACACAAAAGGAGAGACTGAATATTAAAGCAAAGAACAAACAAAAAAAATCAAACACACAAATGGAATAAGTGTTAGGGTTTGTGAACTAAGACTCACTTTGAAAAGAAATGTCAATATTTCTTACCTCGAGTTCTTCTTCAGGAGTTCAGTTTCAGTTTCAATTTCTCAAGGAGGCGTCAGAGCGTTCGGACACACCCATATACGGTACACCACATCTGCTAGGCAGATGCCTGATCAGCAGCATAACCCAACGTGCTCAGGTAGGCCTTGAGTGCGTGCGTATTATATTTGTGTACCTGACAGAGTGAACTTTATGCAACAAACACTCTCTTTGCTGCAAGTTCTTTTTCAGTGGGGAATATGGTCGTATGTGTGTATTGTACAAGTAAGTGTGCCTCTGTGTGTGTGTGTGTGTGTGTGTGTGTGTGTGTGTGCCGTGGAAGCTGCGATACGTAGCCTAGAAATGAGTGTGTGGAGGGGGGTAGAGGGGGTGCAGGGTAATGTCTGTGTGTGTGCGTGTGTGTGTGTGTTGGGGCTCATGTACGTTTATGTGTATTTGACTGTGCTTTCATAACTGTGAAACTGCATGTTTGGTGCATATTTGTTATGCATATGTGTGTGTATGTGTGAATGTGTGTCTGCTTTTTTTTTTCTTTTTTTTTTTTTTTTTTTTTTTTTTTTTACATTTATTTGCTTATTTATCATCATTGTTGTCTTTTTTTGTCTTTCTTTTTCTCAAGGCCTGACAAAGCGCGTTGGGTTACGCTGCTGGTCAGGCATCAGCTTGGCAGAGGTGGTGTAGCGTATATGGATTTGTCCGAACGCAGTGACGCCTCCTTGAGCTACTGAAACTGAAACTGAAACTCTTTTTCAGTGTGCCAGTGCTGCACACGGGGACCTCGGTTACGAGACGCTCAGCTGAATTTTTTTTTTAGTCAAACGTGGGAGAAAGGGCGAGAGCGGGATTCGAACCCAGATCCTCAAAGACCCTCTGTGTTGGCAGCCGAGTGTCTTAACCATTCTGCCATCTTCTTCGGGGACTGTGGCTTTAATAGAAATTGACAGTGGAGGTAAAGGCATGGCTTAAGAATAAACCGTTGCGAGTGTTGTGAACAGTTAGAATAGTTGAGAAACTGTGTTTGCTCTTTATTGAATCCAGTTCAGTTCAAAATACTTCATTGTCTGCTTCAATCAAAACATATGACATGCATAGTGTGTTGTTGACTCCAGATTTTCGAAAATATACATACTGATTGAAACGGCTGTTGAAGTTTTTAATTATCAAAACATGTGGCATACGTAGTGTGTTGTGACTGCAGATTTTCGAAAATAGACATATTGATTGAAATAGTACTCCTGTCGAAGTTTTTAATTAACAAAAAATGAACAAGCTAGCAAACAAAATCTCTGAATTTCAGTTATAAGCTAATCATGAAATGTAAAATCAATGTTTTTTTTGTTTGTTTGTTTGCTTTTTTTTGGGGGGGTGGGGGGGGTGGGAGGGGGGTTAGATTTTCTTTGCAAACGGATTTTGTGAAAATTCGAGAATTCATTCAATGACTTTCTTTTCTAATCTATTTCTTGTTCAAATACATTTATGGTCTCCTTCTTCTCCAAAAGAAATAAGTAAATAGGGATATCGAATTAAAAATAAATTAATGAAAATAACGTCGAGTAAAAAAGAATAAACACCAACTCAAAAAGTAAGTGATTTGCTTAAATTCTGTTCCCTGCTTTTATTCTTTCTTTTTTTTACCAACGTTGTCAATGTCAGCGATTGTGTGTGCGGTGTGTGTGTGTGTGTGTGTGTGTGTGTGTGTGTGTGTGTGTGTGTGTGTGTGTGTGTGCGCGCGCGCGCGCGTGTGTGTGAGTGAGTGTGTTTATGTATGTGTGTGTGTGTGAGTGTGTTTGTGTGTGTGTGTGTGTGTGTGAGTGTGTGTGAGTGTATGTTTATGTATGTTTGTGTGTGCGTTTATGTATGTGTGTGTGTGTGTGTGTGTGTGTGTGTGTGTGTGTGTGTGTGTGTGTGTGTGTGTGTGTGTGTTTGTGTTTGCGAGCGCGCGTGTGCGTGTATGTTTGAGTGAGTTAATGTGTTTGGACTCGTGGGCTTTTTATGTGTACTGTGTTGTTTGTGCTTTCATATCAGTTTGACTGCATATTTGATGTGTGTGTGTGTGCGTATGTGTGTAATTGTGTGTGTGTGTGTGAGAGAGAGAGAGAGAGCGTGTGTATGTGTGTGTGTGTGTGTGTGTGCGCGCGCGCGCGCGCGTGAGAAGCGTGTGTAAATATTGTGGAAGATGGGAAATATAGATGTGTATGCTCTTCTGCACATGTGTGTTTGCGTGCGCGCCATGTATGCATGTGTGTGCATGTGTGTGACTCTGTGTGTGTGTGTGGGTGTGTGTATGCGCGCGTGAGTTTGTGTTTTGGGGTTCGTGTGCATTCATGTGTGGTGTTGGGCCCGTGTACTGAGATATGAGAGACTGTATATTTGTTGCATATTTGTTGTTTGTGTGCGCGCTGGTGTATGTGTGCCTGTGTGTGTGTATGTGTGCGTTTGTGTGTGTGTGCGTGTGTGTGTGTGTTCGTGTGTATGTGGGGGTGGGGTGGGGGGTAAGAGAGTGCGTTTGTAGTTGATGTGAGGGACAGGAAATACAGATCTGTGTGCGTGTGCACACGTGTGTAGTGTTTGCACGCTCGCGTGGGTGTGTGCGTACTCTATGTGTGTGTGTTTGCGTGCGTGCGTGCGTTTTCTTCTCCCAAGCTTATCCATCATATTTAATACAGAGCACTTTTCAACCATTTTTAAAATCTCTAATTTTTTCCTCCTAATGATTCCTTTACAGGATAAAGCGTGAAGCACAAGTGAGTCTTGAAGGCTTTGCCTCTTGTTCTCTCTCTTTATGTCCATCTCTTTCCCCCGCCTTTCTCTCTCTCTCTCTCTCTCTCTCTCTCTCTCTCTCTCTCTCTCTCTCTCTCTCTCTCTTGCTGTCTCTCCGTCTCTCTCTACTGATATTCCTCTCCGACTTTCTCTGTCTTCGTGTAGATCTATCTGTGTGTCTCTCTCTGTTTTCATCTCTCTGACTTTCTCCGTCTGTTGTTTTTTGTTTTTGTTTTTTATTTTTTTTTTACTTTTTTGTCTTTAGGTCAATGATTACTTTTCCTTGACTATACAGCATCTCTCTCTCTCTGTCTGTCTGTCTGTCTGTCTCTCTTTCTGTGTGTGTGTCTCTCTCTCTGTCTGTCTGTCTCTCTCTCTCTCTCTGCCTCTCTCTCTCTGTGTCTCTCTCTGTCTGAATCACTGTCTCTCTTTCACTCCTTGTCTCTGAAAGGAAGACTTATTACCGGAACCTTTATCAAAACTCTCCTCGTTCACTTTTTCTCCCCATCTTTTCACAGACTGACTCCCAGCCCAGCCTGCCAAACCCCCCGACCCCAGTTTCCAGCAGTCATACTGATCGTGTCAAAGCTCTCTCCCTTCATCTACTGTGGTGTGTCGTGTCGTGTCGTGTTGTGTTGTGTCATGTCGTGTTGCGCCGTGTTGTGTGGTCTTAATATCCCAAATACTGGGGGGCACAAAAAAAACACACAAAAAACCAACCAACCAAACAAATAAACAATCTCAAAACAACACCCTACCAATGCCAGCAAATCTCACCGCCATTCATCATCAGACGACTACCATCACCAGACTACCACACGTCTTCCCCCCCTCTCTTCCCCTTGACTTGTGTCTACACAGTCGTAACCACCAACACTCTCACCAGCTTCCAGACTTAGGGCGGGGGAGGGGGGAGGGTGACAACAGCGTCTTCGTGGCGCCAACACCCTCACCCATCCTCCCTCATTACAATCCCCCCCCCCCAACACACACACACACACACACCTATCACCCCTTGCATCCTCGTCCACCCTCACCACACCTCACCACACCACACCACCACACACCCAAGCCCGTCCGGTTACTCCTTGCATACGCGTTCCCCCTCACCACCCGACACCCTTTCACCCTTCCGTGCATAGACGAGTCCATCCATCAAAATGCAAAGACAGCAGACATTGCCCTTTGCCAAGAGACCGGTACCCTGCAGGCTGAGTTATTGCAACTCAGCGGTCCTCTGGGCTGGCGGTAGTGTAGGAGACCATTTCTGAAGCAGTCCTTCGCTGTGCTGTTTGCGATAAGTGACGCAGAGCTGTATTGACTGGAGTGACTGACTTATATGGATGGTTGACTTATATGATGGATTGAGTTATGTGGATGATTTGGCTTATATGACTGACTAACTTATTTGGGTGAATGATCTTATATGTGTACTTATCCTCAGTCAGAGACCAAGCTCTAAGCACTTTACAATGGAGTCACTAGCACAGGAAGATGCCTTCCAACCTGGGTAGAGTCGACTGAGAGCTGTTTCTAGTCGCTCATCATTCGTTTCATGTGTCATTTAGTCAGGATAAGTTCAGTCACACACCTACGCACACACGCACGCACGCACACGCACACACACACACACACACACACACACACACACACACACACACACACACACACACACATACACGCACACACAAACACACATACACACAGAGTTGATTTTGCTGCGAAATGTTTCCAGATACAACTCTCTTGATGCCATGGGGTTTTTTTCCCACATGCATTATAATATCAGTCTGTCCCTTACTTTCTCTGAAACCCTGTTCGCCGGAATTTTAGATAGGAACATTTTTACCTGCCATAAGCAACACGAGATCTGACTGAAAGTTATGTATCTTCATCAGATATTAACTGTTTCACCGCCACGTTTCTGTGCAAAAAAAACATTCACCAGCGCCAAATAGTTTATACTCAATGCTCTCAAGTCACATATCTGGTTTATGTCGATACAACACAATGGACTTATTCAGACTCGGTGAGGGGGCAAAAGTCAGCCATTGTTCTATTGCGCCAGAAACTGGCTGCGGCTGACAAACTTTGTTACAATGTGATAAATGGTCCTTTTAACACGTCCCCTGATGATGACTAAAGTCACCTTGGCGGTGAACTGTCTGGCTGAGGAAAGTCGTATATGGCGGTGAACTGTCTGGTTGACTTAAGTCGTCAGTGACGGTGAGCTGTCTGGTTGACTGAAGTCATCAGTGACGGTGAACTGTCTGGTTGACTGAAGTCGTCAGTGACGGTGAGCTGTCTGGTTGACTGAAGTCTTCAGTGACGGTGAGCTGTCTGGTTGACTGAAGTCGTCAGTGACGGTGAACTGTCTGGTTGACTAAAGTCGCCAATGGCGGTGAACTGTCTGGTTGACTAAAGTCGCCAATGGCGGTGAACTGTCTGGTTGAGGAAAGTCGTCTATGGCGGTGAACTGTCTGGCTGAGGAAAGTCGTCTATGGCGGTGAACTGTCTGGTTGAGGAAAGTCGTCTATGGCGGTGAACTGTCTGGCTGAGGAAAGTCGTCTATGGCGGTGAACTGTCTGGTTGACTAAAGTCCCCTATGGCGGTGAACTGTCTGGCTGAGGAAAGTCGCCTATGGCGCTGAACTGTCTGGCTGAGGAAAGTCGTCTATGGCGGTGAACTCTCTGGCTGAGGAAAGTCGTCTATTGCGGTGAACTGTCTGGTTGACTTAAGTCGCCTATGGCGGTGAAAGAGTTAAAACGAAAACAAAAACAACCTGAAGCGTGTCTCAAAATGACCAACACAAGATTGAGTTATAGCGAATCGTTTTATGGGTCATTGAAGATACTGTGACCACCAGGAAGTTGGAGTGGATGAGGTGAATCAATCCACTGTGAAAGCTGTCATCGTTGAGATGGAGTCATTGGCAAGATCTCAACACCCTACCCAACAGAACATGATTGAGAGTGTTCTGACAAAAAGGTAAACGCACTGACGGAAACAGTATCTGGTATCAGCACACTCGAACGTAGTACCGATAAAATCATTGCGTAAGTTTATCACCAGGATAGAGTACACAAGCCTGCGAAAGTGATGCCGGGAAAACATGAAAGGCAACTGATACTGAGAAAATAAAAAACACGATTGCAGTGAAAAAAACAAGAAAGACAACAACAACAACAAAAAACCTGCCTTAACTCTCTCCATACAAACGGCGAAAGAGACGACGTTAACAGCGTTTCACCCCAATTACCATCATCAAAATATTGCAAGCGGAAGGCTCTTATACTGAAGAGGTGAATGTTGACAAAGAATACCACAATTCTGACGACGGAAGCTAAAGGCCGGGTCATTGAGACACCCACTGGACATCCGAGGGGTCTGTGTAGAAGAGAAGAGAGGACTGGCCGTACTGAGTGAGTTAAAACAAGACAAGTATGGCTACAACCGAGTTTCCTACATCGTCTTCTACAGAAACAGCTGTTGTTAACACACGTAGAAAAGACCTTTTGATTTATCACATTTAAAATAATAATATTCCGAGGTCGAAATCGTGTTTTAACTAAATGTCTACAACCACCAGTATGTGATTTCGTCCTGCTCTTCAACGAAGGGTAGGAAAGATACTGACCCACATCCACATGAAGACTGCAATGGCCACACCATTCCACACTACAAATACAACTAGTTAGCTTGTCCTGAAAGATTTACAATAGTCCAAAGTGTCGCCCGGTTCAAAGCGTCACCCAGTTCGTTCTCACTCAAGTACTCTCTGTGTACGCATACAACCTTCATCTTTTTTTTCTTTTTTTCTTTTTTTATCAAAGTTTTGAACATTTCCTAAGTTTGCTGCCCAAACTTGGAATGATACACTGTTTTCTGGTCCACTGGGGGTGAAGGGGGTGGAGTGCGGGGTAGGGTGGGGTAGGGTAGGGTAGTGTAGGGTAGGGGAGGATAGGGTAAGGGGGATTGCGACAATGTATCATTTTGTTGGCACCTCTTTCTACTCCATTTCCTCAGCGTTATGGATGACCTCTATATTCCATGCCTTCCGTGCTTTTTACCTAATAACTGCGCCCACTTATCTCAGCTTTGCAAACATGCATCCAATGTCCGTGGGTGGGTTGCATGAGCCAACTCAGCACCGTTGAGTTTGCTTATCGTTAAGAATGTTCCCACTCGACGTGGTGGCGGTTTCCACTCTGGGGGAGGCGCTCACTCAGTCAGGCTCCGCAACAAAGCCATTACTGTCGTCAGTAGGAGGCTTAGTAAGCGGTGTCCTAAGTTATTGTCATCAGTAGGGGGCTTAGTAAGTGGTGTCCTAAGTTATTGTCGTCAGTAGGAGATTTGTAAGTGGTGTCCTAAGTTATTGTCGTCAGTAGGGAGCTTTGCAGGTGGTGTCCTAAGTTATTGTCGTCAGTAGGAGGCTCAGTAGGTGGTGTCCTAAGTACGTTAAATCAGAACACGCACTACCGAACACCACCGAAGTGACTCAGCAGCAACGCAGGGTCTCCTCTGGTGTGTGGTCTCCTGGCAACCTAACATCGGCGGTTCCTTGTGGACCGCCGACACTGGAACTGTGGCAGACGAGCCAGGGTGTGTCTGTGTATGGGGGATTCGGAATGAGCGGCGTGAGAATAATGCCACTGAAACTGTGCAGATGTTAGGTGAAAAAACCGTACGGTTAATTCTATTATACTGAGGAACATTTTCAAGTCAAAGCAAACTTTTAACAAACTGTAAAGATCGCTACATGGAACCCAGCCCATGTCCCTATACACCCATGTAAACGGTGGTTACACGCGTCATGGGAGTGCTAGCTTGAACTTGTGAGGTTTTTATTATGATGTGAGAGTACAGTTTTATTTATGGAGGTAGTTTCCTAATGTCTCGATGCAGAAGGCTAGAGATGTGACAATACACCACGTACGGAGGGTGAGGGATGTACGGGGGGGGGGAGGATGTATTTAGGGACGGAGAGGACTAACGAACGAACGATTTATTGCGGTCAGGCCCAGTTAGCCCATTCACAAGGGGACACGGTGGGAAAGGGGTTGTACGCGGAAACTGTTTTACGAAATAAAGATAACACGCACTGTACAAAATGATCATGACATGGACACCACGACATGTGACCAGTTATATGACATGCAAAGACAAAAGTACATAAATTTCCAGATCTGTCTCTGAAAAAAAAATCACATTCAACTGGAATCAATCACATTGCAGAACCAGTTAATCAAGTTCTAATCAGGATTTCCATCCCTTACGCTTTCACTAGCATTTGGGTTAATGTCTCTGAACACATTCGTTAAATTGTCTATTTTTGGGGGCTGACTCTTCCATATATACCATAATCTGTTGGCAAACATCTCCTGACTGGGCATTGCCATGCATCAGTTCACACGGTTCATTGTCAAGTTGGGAACCGTCCTTTTTGTCCGAGTCAGTGCTGTCAGTGTGTTTGGGGCACGAAGGCCGTGCAACTTCAAACAGATCTCTTGCGTCGCACGCTGTCTTTGCACACGTGAGTTCGGTGTAAAGAACTGTCACTGCACGTGCATCTGTGTCGCCGTGTACCACGTCCTTCTGCTGGTCGCTACACTGCGCGTCGGTCGGTGACAGGGGTGCAAAGGGAGGAGGGTGGTTGTCGAACCCAGACATGTCAGTGTTAACAGCAACGATGTCAGCGTTGTGAGTGGCATGGAACAGACTGGGAGAGCTTGGCAAAAATAGTCCTGAGGGGGACGATGCACGATCACTTGCCTTTATTTTCTGGTTCATTCTGTGGGCTTCGGCTCGTTTCTTGTCTCTGCTCATCTGTGAAGGATTTTTTTTTTTCGGTACACAGCGGGACTGTGTAGTTGAGCCAGTATAACATGGCGTTGACCGGTCACTGCCAGTCTGAGCATGACGACACTTTGTTCACTCCTGACTTTTATCTTGAAAGAGGACAGTGTCATACCTTGCACCAGTGTGTTCAGCATGCTTCCCAGTGTCGACCACAGCCCCACACACAGCCATGATGGATGAAATTTGCTCAAGGAGGCGTCTTTGCGTTCGAACATATCGCATACACACTGTACCACATAATGATGCTAAACAGATGCCTGACCAGCAGTGAAAGCCAACGTGAACAGTCAGACCCCTGAGGGAAAATACAATACAATAAAACAAGATAACATAAGACGGAAAAAAAAGAATAATAAAATAGAAATAGATACAAATGGAAATAGTAAATAAATAAAATAGACTAAAAGAAAAATAAAACAACACAAATAATAACAATATGAATAACGATTATGATAATATATATCAATAAATAACTAAAGATATGAATATAGGTCTCCACTCTGGGAGGGACGCTCATTCAGCCTGGCTCCGTGACAAAGCCATTATTGTTGTCAGTAAGGGGCTTAGTAGGTGGTGTCTGAAGTACGTTAGAACAGAACAGGTACTACCGAATACCACCGAAGTGACTCAGCAACAGTGCAGGGTCTATTCCGGTGTGTGGCCTCCTTGCGACCTGACATCGATGGTTCCCTGTGGAATGCCGGCACTGGGACTGCAACAGATTAACCCGGGTGTGGCTGTGTATGGGGGACTCGGCGTGGGAATGATGCCACTGAAAGGGTGCAGATGTTGGAGGAGGAAAAAAAACCCAAAACAAACAAACAACAAAAAAACCCAAAACAACCAAAAAGCAAACAAAAAACGAACAAAAACAAACAAAAAACAAAACCAAAATACACAAACAAAACATATGACTATGAACAAAATGGACACAAATACAGGCGCGCTCGCGCGTACACACACACACACACACACACACACACACACACACACACTCACAAACACACAACAAATATGCGACAAATACGCAGTCTCACTGATATGAAAGCGCAAACAACAGTTCGCGGACCATAAGTATAATTTCAAAATGTAATGTTTAAGATGAGAAAGATCAGTTTAAAGCAAATTAAGTCCCCTAGCATTAATTACAGAGTAATTTCCCTTTTTTACTATTTGCACCAACACGTTTGCAAAATAAATAAAACTTCCATGCTTAGCGAAAGAAGTTCCTGTTTGAACAAAAAAATGATAATAATGACTGCTCTTGTTGTTGGGTCAGAATATCAGATCAAAGTGCCACGTTTAGAGAATACAAAAAATATAAATATAACAGTAAATGCAGTTTGCATATAATTAGGCTTCATTTTTTATTTTTTGTGCCCATCCCAAATGTGCAATATTGTTTTAAACAAGATGACTGGAAAGAACTGAATTTTTCCTATTTTTATGCCTAATTTGGTGTCAACTGACAAAGTATTTGCAGAGAAAATGTCAATGTTAAAGTTTACCACGGACACACACACACACACACACACACACACACACACACACACACACACACACAGACAGAGAGAGAGACAGAGACAGACACAGAGAGACAGAGAGAGACAACCGAACACCGGATTAAAACATAGACTCACTTTGTTTACACACGTGAGTCGATAACGATATAAAAAAAAAAAAAAAGAGAAAAGCAGGCGGACTGAGAGAAAAAGAGAGGGAGAGAGAGGCAGACAGAGACAGCGAGAAAGAGGGAGACAGACAGACAGAGACAGAGAGACAAAGACCGACAGAGAAAGACAGACAGACAGAAAAAGACAGAGAAGGGCAGAGAAAATAAATATACAGAAACGCAAAGACAAAAATAGGCAGAGAAAAAGAGACAATGAAAGAAAGAAAGAAAGAGAGAATGAAAGAGATGGACACGGACACGGACACGGACACGGACATTGTTTTATTGCCATTGACAATACTATCCTTTGGCAAGGGGGACAATGTATGAACAAAAGAACAACGACGGTTTACAGAGAAATTGGCACATTGCTGAGAGTGAAAAGAAAATCAACGACAAACAACAACAACAACATCAACAAAATCATAAAATACAACATATTGTTCGGATTGAAAAGGAAATTAAAGAGCTCGACGATCCAACTTTCATTCATATAATAATATACTGTGTAACTGGCATCAGGTAACCAGTGTTTTTGTCTTTTTCGATAAAGATAAGGCTCCCGAAGCTATTTTCTTTTTCCGACAATCCTGATAAACTTCGCTAGTGATCTTATTCTCACTTCATCATCTATCAAAAGCGTACTGGTAAGTTTTCACCGTTGAAAAATAAGCATTTCTTTCGAATTTCTTCATGATACTTACACATAAAAAGGAAATGAGTTTCATCTTCAACTGAAGCACCACACATTGGACAAGGGGGGCCGTGCGGATGTGTCAGCAGAGAACCATTTTTTTTTGTTAGCATTTAGGCTGAAAGAGATAGACAGAGAGGCAGAAAGAAAGACAGAAACAGAAAGAAGAAATAATAATAATAATGGATACTTATATAGCACACTATCCAGAAATCTGCTCTAGGTGCTTTACAAAAACGCTTTTGTTAACATAATATATCATATCTATGTTACATACACACACCAAAATGTGACTACACACACACACACACACACACACACACACACACACAACACAACACACGCTGCATACATACATTTTAACATACATGTGTATCTAACAGCTACCCTAACACATACGCACACATAGGCAGGCACAAACTTACATAAACACACGCACACGCACACACAATACACATTCATATACATGCATGTAGTTATGTACACATACATATTGTATACACACATAGTCAAGCACAGCAAACGCAAAGGAAGTGGACCTGCCACAATTGAACTTATTGCTGAGGGAAAAGGTGAGTTTTGAGACGAGATTTAACTCACTCAGTACGGCCAGTCCTCTCTTCTCCTCTACACAGACCCCTCGGATGTCCAGTGGGTGTCTGAATGACCCAACCTTTAGCTTCCGTCGTCAGAATTGTGGTATTCTTTGTCAACATTCACCTCTTCAGTATAAGAGCCTTCCGCTTGCAATATTTTGATGATGGTAATTGGGGTGAAACGCTGTTAACGTTGTCTCTTTCGCCGTTCGTATGGAGAGAGTTAAAAGATGCGAGGGAATCAGAATGACGGAGTGTAAAGTAGAGACAGTAGGAGAGAGACAGGGATGCAAGAGACAAAAGACAAGAGACAGGGACAGAGACAGACAGGGGCTGGTTCAGAAACCAAAGCGTCGCATTGATCATCACTGGCTGAGGTAGTGGTAGCTGAGATGGCTACGTGGCTAAGGGAACCCTCAGAACAGCTGCAGACACGCAGTGGGGAATTGTTTACTGGGTGGAGGGGGAGAGGGGGTGCGGGGGAGGGAGGGGTGGGGGGTTATACATTCCCTCTGGTGTAAATCTTTCCACGCGTAAATCAAATCATGGTGTGAATCAAACACAGAAAGAAAGACGTGTGAGAGACAGAGAGAAAGATTAAAGGAGGGCTGAGATTTTTCCCTAATGGATCAGCACCCATGATTGTGTTTGTGTTGAGTCATGGTGTATCAAAATCTTCCCGTCCCTGAGCTCTCTCTCTCTCTCTCTCTCTGTCTCTCTCTCTGTCTCTCTCTCTCTCTCTCTCTCTCTCTCTCTCTCTCTCTCTCTCTCTCTCTGTCTGTCTGTCTGTCTGTCTGTCTGTCTCTCTCTCTCTCTCTCTCTCTCTCTCTCTCTCTCTCTCTCTGTCGAATCTTTGCTACTCTTCCCATAGAAACAAGACATCTTATTCAAATAAAAGCCAAGCCCTTACACCCCCCGACCCCACCCCCACCCCCCACACCCCCAGTGAAGGGGTGTGACATGCACAATGTAATGTGGGAATTATAAAGTAATACCACAGCAAAACTTTAAACAAATAGCAGCAACAACACTATGATATTATGACAAAATATAGTCTTTTCAATGATTTGAAAACACTAAAAGCGAGCCTTTAAAGAGCAGTTTGTTTAAAGATGACTACAACAAATTTGATATAAAACTCCAAGGGTTGTTACAATAATCAGATCCAGTTACGTTCAACCTGAGGTCAAGTTGAGCGTATAATAAAACAAAACGAAAATGGATTTTCTTCTTCTTCTTCTTCTTCTTCTTCTTCTTCTTCCTCCTCCTCCTCCTCCTCCTCCTCCTCCTCTTCTTCTTATTCTTCTCCTCCTCCTCCTCCTCCTTCTTCTTCTCCTCCTCCTCCTCCTCCCCCTTCTCCTCCTCCCCCTTCTTCTTCTTCTTCTTCTTCTTCTTCTGCCCTATCATGGGCGCCGTTTCAGTGGCAGTGCCCCCATGCCGCTCATTCCGATTCACTCATACATGACCACACCCGGGTTCGTCTGTCACAGTCCCCGTGCCGGCTGTCCACAAGGAATCATCGATAATAATAATAATAATGATAATGACAGTATTTATATAGCGCTGAATCTTGTGCAGAGACAAATCAAAGCGCTTTCACACCCGTCATTCACACACATGCATAACTCTAAAACTGAAGAAGAAACTGAAGACAAGGAAGAGGCAGGGGAGGGAGGCTACATCGGGAAGAGGTGGGTTTTAAGGCCAGAAAGAGTTGAGTGCGGAGACCTGACGAAGCGAAAGAGGAAGTTCATTCCTAATGCAAGGTCCAGAGACAGAGAAAGAACGGCGTCCAACTTTCGAGTGTTTGAATCTGGGTATGCGTAAACATAGTGGATCCGAAGCCGATCGTAGAGAGCGAGATGGAGTGTAGAGGTGAAGGCAGCCGCAGAGATAGGAAGGGGCAGATTTGTGAATACATTTATAACATAGAGTGCTGATCGTGCACTTTATTCTGTGTGAGACAGGGAACCAATGGAGATGTTGCAAAGATGTTAGGTCGCCAGGAGACCACACAAAAGAGGATCTTCTTCTTCTTTTTTCTTTCTTTCTTTCCTTCTTTCAGTTCATCGTTTTGTTTTGTTGTTGTTGTTTTTCTGTCTGCCCCCTGCCCCGAAACCTCACCCCGTCACTCTCATCAACAGTACCTTGGAGAGATGGAGGAAGGAAGGAACAGAGGAAGGAAAGAGATGGAGGAAGGAAGAAACGGAGGAAGACAGGAAGGAAAGAGAGGGAGGAAGGAAGAAACGGAGGAAGACAGGAAGGAAAGAGAGGGAGGAAGGAAGAAACGGAGGAAGACAGGAAGGAAAGAGAGGGAGGAAGGAGGAACGGAGGAAGACAGGAAGGAAAGAGAGGGAGGAAGGAAGACAGGAAGGAAAGAGAGGGAGGAACGAACGAACGAAAGAAAGAAAGAAAGAGAGCCAGGAAGAGATTGAGGAAAGAAGGCAGAAAGGAATGGAGGGTGGAAGGAAGGAAGAAAGGAAGGAAGGAAGGAAAGTGAGATAGGAGTGGATTGAGGAAAGAAGGCAGAAAGGAATGAAGGGTGGAAGGAAGGAAGGAAGAAAAGTGAGATAGGAAGGGATTGAGGAAAGAAGGCAGAAAGGAATGGAGGGTGGAAGGAAGGAAGGAAGGTAGGAAGAAAAGTGAGCTAGGAAAGGATTGAGGAAAGTTTCAGTTTCAGTAGCTCAAGGAGGCGTCACTGCGTTCGGACAAATCCATATACGCTACACCACATCTGCCATGCAGATGCCTGACCAGCAGCGTAACCCAACGCGCTTAGTCAGGCCTTGATGAAAAAAAAAAGAAAATATATATAGATAAGCGTACATACATAAATAAATAAATGATAATTATGATATAAAAAAGATAGTAGTAATGAAAATAATGATAAAATAATAATAATAATAAATAAATAATTAAATAAATAAGACAACAATGATGATAAATAAGCAAATAAATATAAAACATGAAGACACACATTCACACATACACCCACACATGCATAACAGATATGCCCCAAAAACGCAGTTTCACAGATATGAAAGCACAGTCAAATACATATAAACGTACATGAGCTCCAACACACACACACACACACACACACACACACACACACACACACACACACACACACACCACAAATTTCCCTGCACCTCCTCCTTGAGGAAAGAAGGCAGGAAGCCTGCCTTAAGCTGTAATCTCGGCACTGCTGTTCTCGTTTCTACGGGAAAGAAAGTGGTACATCGCTTTAATAGAGCTTACCTGAAAATCGAAGAAACGACACAAAACCCTTTCCAAGATCTTCAATGCAAGATTTCAGTCAATCGTGTTGTACTCACCTAAAGTTTGGCACATGCATAGGCAAGGCAATATGAAACAAGTACACATTTTGGCTTGCAAATGCTTCGTGGGTTTACCATTAAAAACGAACGCCAAAGAAATTGTTGCATGGTGAGCTTGGTAGAAAACATCTTTTATGAATAGTACTGAGCGTTCAGTTGAATACTGGTTTCGTGTTCTCGAGATGGAAGAAATCATATGTCCGAAACAGCATTATTAGATGTTACTATCCCTGGTAGAAAGAAGAAAGAAACGTTGGGCAACATGTAATAAAGAAATGTATCATAAGTTTTCAGTTTGTTTGGTAAAAACCAAGGTGTTGGGGGGGGGGGAGAAAGCGTTTTCAAAACGTATTCAAGCGACGATTGATTGATTGGTGTGTTCGTACAGGGATTGTCATCTACAATTCTTCTTCAGCGTCTTCTGCTTCTTCTGCTTCTTCTTCTTCTTTAAGGGTTCCACAACTTTAGAAACATACATATACATGCAAGTATTCACGTAAGATTATACTGACCATATGGCAAAATTAAACTGGTCGGTTTGTTTGCGAAGTCTCCTTCACGACGAACAGATGTGGTCCGTGATAGCTGTAGATAGCTGTAGTTTGTGTGGTTGATGAGAGTAGAATCACAAAAAGAAAGGTTGGGGTTTTTTTTTAGGTTAAATATCTTCCCAATAAAGCCAATCTTCGGCAGCATATTCAAACCTCTTCTCTCTTCTCCTCTGTCCCGCTGTCTCTGACTGTAGTGTCGCCACGGATGACCTGATAAACAGCTCTCGATCCGTCTCTCCCGATCTCTATTTAGAAAAAAAAAATATGAAGAAAACCGCAAAAGATATGCAAGAGCCAGATAGCTCTTCATTTTGTTTGTCACTGGCGCAGAATGTTTTGCGGTTTTTGTTTTTGTTTGTTTGGGTTTGTTTGTTTTTTTGTTGTTGTGGTTTTTTACTTTCAGCAAAGGAAAGGAATTGTATTTGCATCTTGATTGCTCTATTTGTAAATTTTTTGGTAGCGACAAAGATATCAGCTGCCGTGGCGAAGTGGTTTGCGTCGCTGATTGATGACTTGGAGAGCACGCGTTCGAGCCCGACCAGAAGTGCGGTTTTCTTTTTCTTTTTCTTTTCTTTTTTCTTGTTCCCTCTCCCCCGTCGCTGGATCCTAGCCACCAGAGCTGAGTGTGTTTTATGGACTCAAATACGAAGACTGGGACCATGTAGCACACAGTCGTGGGTCACACACTTCATGAACGCGTCTTTAGGTCTGTTGCTCACGTTTTCTGTATCTCTCAGCCTGGCTGACACTGGGATATGGCATGAGAGTGGAGCCTTGTCGAGTAGATTCAAACCTTCATGGACGTGTGTGTGTGTATGTGTGTGTGTGTGTGTGTGTGTGTGTGTGCGTGCGTGTGTGTGTGTGTGTGTGTGTGTGCGTGCGTGTGTGTGTGTGTGTGTGTGTGTGTGTGTGCGTGCGTGTGTGTGTGTGTGCGTGTGTGTGTGTGTGTGCGTGTGTGTGTGTCTGTGTGTTTCTGTGTGTATGTGTGTGTGTGCGTGTGTGTGTGTGTGTGCGTGTGTGTGTCTGTGTGTATGTGTGTGTGTGCGTGTGTGTGTGTGTGCGTGTGTGTGTGTGTGCGTGTGTGTGTTTGTGTGCGTGTGTGTGTGTTTGTGTGCGCGCGCGTGTGTGTGTGTGTGTGTGCGTGTGTGTGTGTGTGTGTGTGTGTGTGTATGTGTGTGCGTGTGTGTGTGTGTGTGTGTGCGTGTGTGTGTGTGTGTGTGTGTGTGTGTGCCGCGGAAGTTGTGATACTCAGGAATGTGTGTGTGTGTGTGTGTGGGAGGGGCGGGATGAGGGCGATGTTTAAGGGGTGAATAACACTGAAGGCTGCGAGCTGTGGGAAGTTCAAGTGGGCGGTCGGGATGAGCGGCGTGAGATTTGATACTTTTTTTTCCAAATTGTTATTTTGTTTGAATTCGCATTGTTGGGCGGACTGATGTTGAGTGTCAGAGTGTGTATACATAGTTACTGCGTCCTCCACAACCAAAATAGCGAAGAAAAGGGGAAACGATTCGAAATTCTTTGAATTCTTTGACGGGCTAAAATAGACACCACTGGAATGGGCGTTGGACGTCTACTGGGTTGAAACTTTGCGGACGGAACGAAAGATCTGTGTGTGTGTGTGTGTGTGTGTGTGTGTGTGTGTGTGTGTGTGTGTGTGTGTGTGTGTGCGTGCGTGCGTGCGTGTGTTGTTGTTGTTGTTGTGTGTTGTTGTTTTGGGGTTGTTGCTTTACGAGAACATATCTTCACATCGAAACCTTGTGTGACACACAGAAACTGGGTCAGTTCGTAAAATCACGCTGACAGATCGGCAGGCAAGAAGGAAGTTGGGAGTAGGCAGAGAATTTCCCTGAGTGAGAGAGTCCCGCGATCTCTCTGGAATGGCGCTGTACAAAGATAATAATGCTGTACGGTGCGCCATTATCTTGTCACGCTTTGTGTCGGTCCCGATGGTCCTGAATGACCTGCTGTCTGTCTGTCTGTCTGTCTGTCTGCCGTTCACGAAGGAAGTTGCTGTTGATGTTGTCGTTGTGCAACTCCGACAGAGTTTGTTGTTGTTGTTTTTGTTGTTGTTGTTTTTTTTTTTAGAATCGCGTACTGCGTAACATCAACAACAACGACAACGACAAGAAGAAGAAGAACTTAATTATTATAATTGTTGTTATTATTATTATTATAATAGGGAGGAGGAGGAGGATGGTGATAATAATAATAATAATGATAATGATAATAATAATATTATTATTATTTATATAGCGCTGAATCTTGTGCAGAGACAAAGCGCTTTCGCAGGGAAGGGAGGCTATCTTGGGAAGAGATGGGTTTTAAAGCCAGATTTGAAAGATCTGACGAAGCGAAAGAGGAAGTTCAGTCCAACTGCAAGGTCCAGAGACAGAGAAAGAACGGCGGTCATCAGTGGACTGTTTGAATCTGGGTATGCATAAACAGAGTGGATCCGAAGACGATCGTAGAGAGCGAGATGGGGTGTAGAGGTGAAGGCAGCCACAGAGATAGGAAGGGGCAGATTTGTGAATACATTTATAACATAGAGTGCTGATCGTGCACTTTATTCTGTGTGAGACAGGGAACCAATGGAGATGTTGCAAAAGAGGAGTGATGTGCTCAGATCTTTTCTTTTTGAGGACGAGTCGGGCAGCAGAGTTTTGTATACACTCTATAAGAGAGCGGACAGGTAACACGGCCCCCACCCAACCCAGCACTAACACCCAGACAACACAAACACAGACTAAAATGATTTAGAGTTCACACACATTTATTCAGGCACACACAGAAACTTTAATACAACAACCACAATCCCAGCCGCAGTAAAGCTACAATCAAAATAATGAGTGATTGGATAGATAAAGAAATAAAGGCACACAAAAAGAAACCCCACAAAACTTGAAGACACGACCGTCCAGCGGCAACCAGTTGGGAAAATGATATCGGTGAACCTAGAGCTTTTGAGATATATATATATATATATATATATATATATATATATATATATATAAACCTGAAGCACTGCACAACACAAGAGAAAAACGATGACGTGGACGACGAAGACTGAAGAAAACGATGAAGGCGATGAAGCGAGTGCACAAATGACGACAGTGATGAGAAGTGGTCAAGAGGAAAACAGCAGTCAGCAGCAGCTGGGGCAACAACGCTGCCCGACCAACACAGGTTGAAGGACAAAGGAACAAGAAGCGAAAGTGGGATTCTGCTAACTGCATAAATTTCGTTACCTTTCTGGTAGGATTCTGATCAGGATAATAATAATTATTATTATTATTATTATTATTATAACGACAGGCTAATAACAACGATAAGGATGAGTAGGAGGAGGACGAAGATGGGAAGGAGGATAATAATACTACTAACAATAATGACAACAATGATAATGACAATAATACTAATAACAACAATAATAGTGATAATAAATGGTGTTTCCTTTGCACTGACTCGCACACATCCTTTAGCACAGTTTCAGTTTCAGTTTCTCAAGGAGGCGTCACTGCTTTCGGACAAATCCATACACGCTACACTACATCTGCTAGGCAGATGTCTGACCAGCAGCATAACCCAACGTGCCAGTCAGTCTTGGAATGTATGCGTACATATATTTGTGTGCCTATAAAAGTGGATTTCATCTACAGAATTTTGCTAAAGGACAATACTTTTGTTACCACGGGTCCTTATTTGCAGTGCGCCAAGTGTGTGCTGTACACGGGGACCTCGGTCTATCGTCTCATCCGAATGACAGGACGCTCAATTTGATTTTTCAAGTCGGGGTAAAAACGGTCAAACACGTAAAAGCCCACTCGTGTACATCCGATTGTACGTGGGAGTTGCAGCCCACGAACGAATAAGAAGAAATATTCTAGCGTTCATCTATCAAAGGGTGGGTAGAAGGGATACATAAAGCTATAAAAGCTATGGACACAGTGTGTCCCAGCGAACCAGCTGCACCCAGGGCCGGGTTTGCATGAGGCGACCTTTACAGCACTAAATTTGCTTAGAGTTAAGGATGTTCCTAAGTAGATGGAATTCACCATGGAGTTTGGAACATTCTTAACGATGAGCAAATTTAGCGCTGCTAACGTTGCTCGCTCAGGCAACCCACCCCAGCTGGAGCCAGTTGCAGTGCTCGGACGGAAGAGCCTAGTATGGTCGTAACCCGCTACTAACTGTGTGTGGTATGGAACTGATCAATGGCGTATTTCGGTCAACGTGAGCATTTAGTCACGTGTAACTGTCAAAAAGTTGGAACCAAGCAATGCAACTGTTACCAGGACACTAAATTGTAAATGATCGTTCAAACTTTCTTATCTCAAACAACGCGGTATTGCCATTTCAGACAGGTTCAGTGTCAGTTTCAAGGAGGATTCGAGACACGCGGACTGACCCATATGCGATACTCCGCATCTGCTTTAACTCTCTCCATACGAACGGCGAAAAAGGCGACGTTAACAGCGTTTCACCCCAATTACCATCATCAAAATATTGCAAGCAGAAGGCTCTTATACTGAAGAGATGAATGTTGACAAAGAATACCACAATTCTGACGACGGAAGCTAAAGGTTGGGTCATTGAGACACCCACTGGACATCCAAGGGGTCTGTGTAGAGGAGAAGAGAGGACTGGCCGTACTGAGTGAGTTAAAAACAAGGCACGTACGCCTGGCCTACGCATATGTCCCAAGGCACTGGTCTATGTCTCGTGGCAATTCCCATGTGAGCAGAACTCAGAAAGCGCAGTTCTCTGTCATTGATCACTTAACCCTTAATCAAAGCCCGATTCCTTAAAGATAAAACAACAACCAGCCCATTAAAAATAATTCTAAAAAGAAACTTTTCCCATCCCTAATGCAACTGCGGGTGCTTCCATTTTGGGTAATCGAATTCTGGTTCACAAAACACTCTTTCCAGGTAATTGAAGTCCAGTTTAAATGAGGTCCGGTTTTTTTTGTTGGTTTTTTTGTTGTTTTTTAAATCTTCTTTCCGTTCAACACTAGTGGAGAGCGTCATCTTCTATAGTTCTAATTACAGGCTAGGTACACCTCTTCCATTCGCTAGCTGGCTAATCAATGTGCCAGAGCAGTGAAGCAAAACTTCAAAAAAAGATTCATTGAAAACAACCTCTGTGGTGAAGTGGTTAGCGTCATGGGTTCTGGCCTCATCAGAGGTGAGTTTTTTGGTTGGTTTGTTGGTGTTGTTTTTGTTTTGTTTTTTGTTTGTTTTGTTTTGTTGTTGTTTTGGGGGGGGTAGGGGTGGTGGTGTTTGTTTGTTTGCTTGTTCGTTGTTGTTGTTTTTGTCGGTGGCTGGCTCCTATCCAGAGTTAAACGTGATTTGGGATTCAAATGGGAAGACTGGGACCACACAGCCGAGGGTCATCCACTTCAATTCACGGATGCGTCTTTGGGAGTTTTGCTCAAATTTCTTGACCAACACTGCAGGTGCCTGTATGTCTCGAGCCTGGTTGACGACGAGACCGTTATGGACTGACCTCCATGGTAACATCGTCACTACCCTCATCATCATTCTGCATCAGCATCAAAGTATAGAAAACGTAACAAAAGGTCCCAAATTATGGGAAAATTTAAAAAACGAGAGAGGCAAGGCCTTCAAGGCTCACTTGTGACACACGCTATATCCAGTAAAGGAATCATATGAGGGTGGGGGGGGGATAGGGAGCGGGCGGAGATTTTTTTTTAAATCGTTAAAATTGGTGTATTAATAAGCTTGGTATGATTTTTAAAAAAAACAAAAAAAACATCAGGCCTGCTACGGGGATCAAACCAAGCATGATCTGTTCAGAAACAAGTATAGTCTCATCCCCAACACCATGCCACATCTGACGTCACTGGTCGACCAAATCTAATATCTAATGCTATGGGTCTTTTTAGCGCAATAAAATATAATTGTATCTGAGGTAATAACACGATTCAAATCATGTTTTCTTGACATATCTCGATTATTTAAGAAATTATTTTAATTCGGCGTAAAGGAGACGTTGACATTGCCTCAGGCACACTGCAACATGTATGGATATGCACAAACCAGTCTGACAACAGGCTGACCGAAACTGAAAGAAACCCTTCGATCCATTTTTCTTTAATGTTCATTCCAGTTAATTAAGTATCCACTTTAGAATATTCATATGCAGTAAACACGTCGATGCCACACATATAGTGACACACATAGTCAAGCACACAACACGCAAAGGAGTGGACCTGTCACAACGAAACTTACTGCTGAGGGAAGAGGTGAGTTTTGAGACCAGATTTGAAAGAAGTGAGGGAGTCAGAATGTCGGAGGTTTCAGGGAGTGTGTTCCACGTTTTTGGCGATTGAAATGAAAATGAAAAAAAAATCATGTGTCCGTAGGTCTTACTTCTGACGTGAGGTATCCTAAGAAGTCAAATATCAGAAGAAGAACAGGGTTGGCAACTCGGAGTATAGATAATAATGGGAGGAGTTCAGAAAGATACTTTGGGTCAGACCCGCTAACTGCAAGAAAAAAGTCAGTGGATAGCTTATGGTGTATTGATCAGAAACAGGGAACCAGTGAAGAGACGGAAGGAGAGGATAAATATGGAGATACCAAGGCTCAGCGATGAGAGAAAGTGTGTGTGAGAGAAAGCGTAGGGTTGTAAAACAACAACAAAACAGCGTGGGACTAACAGTCACTTTCCTCGCAGTGCTGTGACAGTGAGGTGAACACTTGTTCACTGACGTGGTTATGTCTGGTCTTGCAGCGGTGAGCAGTTGTTTTCCGCTGACAGCCTCAGAGACGGTTGCACTACCTGCATGATGAGTCTTTTTGGTTTCTTTGTTCATTCATTTCTCTCCGTGTGTGTGTGTGTGTGTGTGTGTGTGTGTTTGCACTCTCCTTTTCAACTGTTGACGTTTTATCCCAGAAGTGGATGCCTGTCAACATGTCATATCAAGGTGAAGAATTGCATGGACTTTGTGACGTTGAAAACAAAGATTTGATGTTCTGTCACACTTTGGCTTCTCCCGATTTGAACTTCGGAAACGGTTCTTTCGTCTGCAACGAGGCCTGTTTTTAAAGTCCGAGGTAAGAAATTCTAGCATGATTTGTGTTTCTATTAAGGCAATGGCGGTTTTCATCGCAAACAATACAGGTTGCATCAGTTTGGTCGCGGGCTGTACAGGCATAACATTTGTTTTTCGTAAAACACGAGAGTTGAAATGGCTATGTCAAATTTTGGGATTTTCAAGCAGCACTTCCAAATCTACCACGGTTTTATATTTCAGAGATTTTGAAGTGGCTGGTGCATTTCACATCACCGCGACAATAACAATCCCAACTCATAGGATCAAACTGCAGGCTGACCATGTAATCTATCAAAAATAACAGCGCTTTGCTTTCTTAAAGATTCTGCGCAAGATACGACAGGAAATTGATTTCCGTTTTCTTTTACTCCGTCTGTTTGATGTTTTTTGGGTATTGATTTACATTCACCCCGATTTCATGTCGAAGGTTGTTAATGTCAGGCAATCTTTAAAAAAAAAAAAAAAAAAAAAAAGTCTTCGTTTGTTTGATTTCTTTTTCTGCAGGGTTCACGTTCTGTGTTTTTACCTACTTGTAAAATGAATATTATTTTTAGCAAAACTGATTGAGATTTTTTTTTACCCCACTGTTGATAGGAGTGTCGTTGGGCAAGTGTTTTTTCTTCTTTTCGTTCCTTAACTGGGTAAAGGAGTATGCAGAATTGTTTATGGATATAACCTTGTGAGACCATGTCAGTTGACTGTATCGCCATCGCATTAAATTATTTTGTTTTTAGTGTTCCCAAAACCAATGAACCTTGTACACTATGCCGCGTCACAGAATCTACCTTTAATCCATCCCACCTGTTGTAGAATCTACCTTTAATCCATCCCACCTATTCTTGCTGATGGTGTTTTGATCACATAATCTACCTTTAATTAATCCCACCTGTTGCAGAATCTACCTTTAATCTGTCCCACCTGTTCTTGCTGATGGTGTTTTGGTGGAGAACAAAAATAATGATACGAAATCCATAATATTTGAAACAAAGCTCATAAAGACTGCTTCCACACAGTCATAACACGTATCAGGTGTGTCAGCTCTGAGCCGTAACGATCTCTATACCCTGACGAAGCCTGTAGGTGTGGAGCTTATGGTCAGCCTAACTGTCTCGCACGCCGCAACAGAGCCTCTGTAAAGCCAACAGAGCATCTTTCGGTTCGCAGATATCTGACCCTCTAAGCTGCCATGCTGAACGTGGAGAGCTGCGGATTAGAGATCCTGGCTGTTATCTGATAGACTCGGTGTATATGTCTGCTGGACAGTTTTTACGGGCCTGGATTTCCGTTTAACCTCCCTCTCTTGACTGAAACAAAACACAGTTCATCAGTCCATCCCATATTTTCTCTTTACTATTCAACAAGAACCATCATAAGAATCCATGGATTTTCGAAATAAAACTCTTAAAGACTGCTTCCACGCAGTCATAACACACACCAGGTGTGTCAGCTCTGAGCCGTGACGATCTCTATGCCCTGACGAAGCCTGTAGGTGTGGAGCTAATGGTCAGCCTGTCTCACACAGGCTGTAAAGACAACAGAGCATCTGCCGGTTCGGAGATATATGACTCTCAAAGCTGCCATGTTGAACGTGGAGAGCTGCGTATTAGAGATCTTGGCTGTTATCTGATAGACTCGGTGTATATGTCTGCTGGACAGTTTTTACGAGCCTACAGTTCCGTTTTAACCCCCTCGCCTAACTGTTACTGTTCATATAGTTCTGGACGTTTTGTCGAGCCAAAATGCTCTGACTGTGAACCTTTACATATTTTGAAAAGTTTTGGTAGGCCTGTATTTCCCTATGACAGTCTCTGTCATGACTGAACAGATTTTATATGTTTTGGAAAAGGGTTGGGTCCAAATAAATACGATGCCTTTTGTTTGTTTTTAATTAAAGAACATAAAAATTCTTCGTAATTTTTTTTTCTCATCTTTTGTCATTATCGTCTACTTTTTTTCGTATCGTTTCATGGGGAATGTTTGAGTATCTTTTACGTTATCAGAGTCTCAACCTGTGCTCATTTTGCAAAGTCACTTCATTTTCGGTGTGGCTTCCTGAAAACAAACTTGATGACAGACATTTGTTAAAAAAGAAAAGAAAAAAAAAGAAAAAAAGAGGCGGTCGTATTTCGTTCAATAATATGGTTAATGTTCTTACTTTTCAAATGACAGTAATTTTTCAATAACTATTTTATTTTTAATTCTGAATTTTGTATTCTGAATTTGATTTAGCCGGAGGCTGGACTAATGAGCGAGGCGTTAATAAATGGAACGGTTTGCCAGACAGTGTTATGACTGCCCCAACCATATCATCTTTCAAGACTAGGTTAGACGCTCATTGGGCCAACTCTCCAATTATTTATGATCCAGTATGCTATCATTAGGCCACGCATGCTGGTATACTGTATCTAACTGAACGATGAACACGCATTCACAGGCCTCAGACGTCTAATTCCAGTTCAAGTAATGTCCCTCTTAGTACCAGGTGAACTTTGACATGTTTGAGCTTAAATCCAAGCTGTGCAAGTGGAGATAAAACTACCGGCATTAATATTATTTTCTCGAGTGATTTGTAAGGACAGTTTCTCCCGCAAGAATTTAAAGGAATGATACGTTACCCGATACATACTGATGCATAGTGTATTGTTTAAATGTATGTGTGCGTGTGTGTGTGTGTGTGTGTGTGTGTGTGTGTGTGTGTGTGTGAGTTGAGAGTTGGTTGGTTGGTTGGTCGGTCATATTAATGCGTGCGCGCGCGCGTGTGTGAGTGTGTGTGTGTGTGTTTAGTTTAACGTCTTTTCATTGTTTAGTGATATTAGACGTGTGTTTGTGTGTGTGTGTGTGTGTGTGTGTACGTGTTTGTGTGTGTGTGTGTGTGCGCGCGCGCGCGTGTGTGTGTGTGTTTGTGTGTCTGTCTGTGTGTCTGTGTGTGCTTATCATCCTATCTCTCTCCCCTTTACTCCTCTTGTCTCTGTCTCTTGCTCTCTGGCTCGCACTCACGTTCTGTCTCTTTCTGCCTGTCATCTGTTGACTCAGTGTGCCAGGCTTTGGTGTTTAAAAACCAAAATCTGCGCACTGATGTTAAAGACAATGTCGCGATCTCTGTTGAAAACAGTTTTAGAACAGACTTCCCAATCTGTTTTGCGGGCTGTTTTCTGTTCTCTGACACGAGAATCATATTTCATATGTATTACTTATAGACAATGGCTCTGAGCCAGCACGATATCTGTACCCTGACGAAGCTGGTAGGTGTGTGGGCATAAATATAGTCAGCCGTTAAACTGGCACACGTACGCCGTAACAGAGCCTCTTGTTGCGGCATCGCCTTGGCTCCATGACATTAGATGAAGGTTCGAATCCTGAGTTCGTGGCAAGGATCGCAATAACAGCAGCTGCGATAGCAAGATTCAGACCACATGGAGAGAGACAAGAACACCACCAGCCTGCGTGCCATTATTTTGATTTGATATGGATACTTATTATATATAGCGCCTATCCTCGGTCGGAGTCCAAGCTTTAAGCGCTGTACAAAATTCGGTGTTGACGCCGGGATATCATTATAACAGGAAGCGTAGAGTACAGCCTTGTCACGAGGTCCAAACACCTAAATGGACCTCCATAGCAGCATAGTAATCATCATCATCATCACCATCCTCCTCCCTCTTCATCATTAATACAGACACGTTGTGCTGAGAAGACCAGTCTGAGTGTTTTGCTCGTTCATGTTTAACACTGGAGAGACACGGATTACATATTGTGAGACAGAAACATACACACACACACACACACACACACACACACACACACACACACACACACGCAAAGATTTGAATCGTCGGACCCACCTGTCTGCTGACGAGGACCCTCCCAGAGGTTGCGGATGGGATGACGTACCACAGAGACAGACAGTAGTTGTTATATCTCGACAACAGCCCCGACACCATCACCGCCTGGGCCGGATTATTGGAGGCAGAGTCCTTCGACACCGACATATAATGACCTTCACCTGACAACAGAATGTTACCCCCCCCCGCCCCCCACCCCCACGCCAAACCGAGGTGAATAGATATATAAGCAAATGAATTAATGAAATGATGAAAAGGTATATAAAGTAATGAAGTAATGAAATGATTCAAGATGCGAATCAAGACTGTTTTAATCCTTTGACCCCTGTTGGAGTACAGATGATATAAAGTAACAACACTGGTATTATTCACCAAAAACTGAAATGCAAACAACAAATAAAACAATGAAATTTGTGACAAAAACAGAAAATACAGTGGTCAGATCATCTTGTACTCATCTTTTCCTTTTGTGGGTGTGTGTGTGTGTGTTGAATTTCCCCAATTTCAAACCACACTCTCCTGCCTGCTTTCAACAAATTGTAAAGCATTAAAAACGGATTTTGGATTCAAATATTTTGGGGGAATGAACTCATCACAAAGATCTTTAATTAAAATTCGGGCATTCCATAATGAATTGAGATTCGTCCCCAATCACAGCCAAATTGCAGTTACTACGACACGTACGCAATTCACGCGAAATATTGTGACGTCAACCACTCATGGCAAGGCAGAAAAAGAACAAACAGAAGTAAGAATTACGTAGAAAAACAAAACGAAAAAGTCCAAAGGTTCCGGAACTCAAAGGGAACACGAACGTAATCTAGATAAAGAGACAGAGATCAGCAGATGGAAAGAAAAAAAGGGTAAAACGAAAGAGAGAAAGATTTGCAAGGCCTTCAAGACTCACTTGTGATACACTTTTTTAAAAAATCTAATCGTTAAAATGTGTTCTGTATTTGTTAGTACATGTATAAAGTTTCAGGTTAAAAAAAAAAGTCCTCACGGCACATTCGAACCCCCCGTGTTCGAGTGAGATGAAACTGTCTTACCCAATACACTATCATGGCTCCTTAACTGACGATAAAAAATGTAACATTTAAACATGCTTTTTTAAAGGGCGATAAATCGATTGCAGTATTCGCAGTGAGAACACTGTTTAAATCACATTATTCTGGTGTATCTTCGGCATTCAAAAAATCTTTAAGGGCAATTAAAAATTCTTTTTGAGTCCGCGGTAAAGGAGACGTGGCTATCGCTGCAATCACACTGCAACATTTAGCGGATTTCTCTGGATCTAGACAGATGTACAAGTTTAGTTACACCCGCCGAAAATGTACGACATGGTCGATTCGATTTCTCTTTTATGTTCATTCTAGTTTTATAGTTTTAAAGTTGATATGAAAAATTGAGTATTTTGTTAAACTAATAACATGTAGAGCCAAGTACAAGTACTTCTAAACGTCGTATGAAGTGAAAAGGACTTCATTTTTAAAAAAGTCAAGACTGGACATTTTTACGTTTCATCAAGGGTATTAACTCTCATGGTTTATTATTTTTAACTGTGAATTTCGACTGATTTTGTTGATACTTTTATGGCAGTTTGGGGCATAATCCAGTAAGTGATGAGACGTTCACCACTCTGTCTCTGAATAAATATTTAACGGTCTCTTTCTCCAACTTTCCATCAAATGTTATCGTGTATTGTCGATTGAATATAGGATTGAACGGGTAGATCAACAACTTGAAACAAAATGGCGACCTTCGCGTTCCCGAGGAATATGAGCACGCGCTTTGAATATGTATAAATATATGTACGCAACTGATTTTTGCCCATGACCTTCAGGGCTCAGCCAATAGATCTATAAAGTCCACTTGTAGTATTGATTTTAGTATTTTTCGAAAAAGACCACTTGGGCGAATGAACATATTGAAAGCCCTGTACACTGAGAGTAAAACACACAGCGTTTTATGTATTGAGTATAATTTCAGTTTAAAGCAAATTAACACCCCTAGCATTAATTACAGATTAATTTCCCTTTTTTACTATCTGCAGTAAAGACATGAACCAGAAATATAATTTCTATGCTTAGCAAAAGAAGTTCCTGTTTGAACAAAAAATGATACAAATGACTGCACTTGTTGTGTCAGAATATCAGATCCAAGTGCCAAGTTTAGAGAATAAAAACAAAATATATAAATATAACAGAAAATTCAGTTTGCATATAATTTGGCTTCTTTTTTTGTGCCCATCCCAGAGGTGCAATATTGTTTTAAACAAGATGACTGGAAAGAACTGAATTTTTCATATTTTTATGCTACATTTGGTGTCAACTGACAAAAGTATTTGCAGAGAAAATGGCAATGTTAAAGTTTACCACAGACACACGCGCACACACACACACAGACAACCGAACACCAGGTTAAAACAAGCCCACTATAATATGATTCTTTTTAAAGAAAGATGTGATACTTGCTCAAACGTTAAGTTAAACATAGAATTAGTTCTATTAGGAAATGATGAAATTACAAAAACAGATGAAACTTTCAACTATATCATTCTTTTTGCAAAATATTTTGTTTATAAATGCAGAATAAATAAGATTAAAGCATGTATAGAGCAATTTCTGAATGATTTAAGAAAGAGTTATAAAGTAGAAAGATATATGCATTCAATGGAAATGTTAAGCGTTGTATTTACGAGAAAATGGTGTCCATATATAAAACTTCTTGAAAACAATAACCCATAAAACAATATGATGAAAGATCAAAATGCACAACAATAACGAAGGCTCAATGATATATTTTTTATACTTGAAGAACAGATGTATGTGAATGTGTAAGTATGCGAGTATGTAAATAATATATGCATGTGTGTATTCATGTGCACTTACGTGTCTGCAGTAATAATGTTTAACATGACTGTGTAATGTGTGTTTTATATAGTCACGTATAGAAAACTAGAGGAAATGTGTTCACACACAAGATACTCTATATGTTTCTGGGTTGTTGTTGTTTTTTTCAGAAAACAATGTATGGGTTGTGTTCTGTTCACATTACGTTAGCTAAGCAAAGTGTCCATAACTCTGTACCGATGCTAGGTATAATGTCTATTATATATTATAAAACTGCACAGTTACACATGATGAAAATGTGTCCACCTTGACCAAATTCATTAAAAAGAAAGAACAAAAAAAGAACAATAATTGAACCGTTTCATACTTCCATTACTGGATCCAAGGAAAGAGAGGGTGGTGGGTTTACAATAAAAAATGGAAGGGAAAAAGCAAAAACAAACAAAAAAATAAAACAACAACCAACAAACAAACATAGGCCTACAATAAAACAAAAACGGACACTGATGTATGGCTGGCTAAAATAGATGCCACTCGGATGGGCTTTTGTGTGTTTGTCGGGTTGGACCTTTCGTTCCGGTCAGAATGAAAGTTTGTTGTGCTGTGTGCATTGTTTAGTTCCGGCGACATCTCTCTCTCTCTCTCTCTCTCTCTCTCTCTCTCTCCCCGGTGTAGTAAATCTTGTGACCCAGTAACCAGGTCAGAGCGAATAAATCAAGCTGAAAGAAGTGGAGGGTGGGGCAGAGATTCTTTTTTCCGCTGAGAGTGGTCAGTGCCCATAGGGGTGGAGGGGTTGGGTTGGGTTGCGTTGTGCTGTGCTGTGCTGTGCTGTGGTGTTCTGTACTGTGTTGTGTTGTGTTGCGTTGCGTTGTGCTGTGCTGTGCGGTGTTGTGCTGCACTGTGCTTGTGCTGTGTTGTGCTATACTGTGTTCTGTTGTGCTGTGTTGTGCTGTGATTTGTTGTGTTGTACTGTTTTGTGCTGTGCTGTGCTCTGCTGTGCTGTACTATGTTGCGCTGTGCTGAATTGTGCTGTGTGTTGTGTGTGCTGTGCCATACTGTGCTGTGCTGTGTTGTGCCATAAAATGTTTTCCACTGTGCTGAGTTGCTGTCCACCGCGGTCAAAACATGGTTCAGTTGACCTGAGTGTTCAACCCTGGCACAGTTTGCTTTCAGATCACAAAAATCCGATGAGTAAAGACAGGGTTCGCACACACACACAAAAAAAAGTTTTAAACCATTAGACAACGTGCAAGATTTTCATCGTGGAGCATGGTGAACGTTCGCTGAATTTACCGACAAACAGTGTGTATGGGCCAAAGTTTGTTGTTTTTTGTTGTTGTTGTTGTTGTTTTTTGGGGGGTTTTTTTGTTTTTTGTTGTTGTTTTTTTCTTTTTGTTTTAGTTTTTTCTTTGGGGAGGGGGGGCCGGTTGGGGGGGGGGGAGGGTTGTTTGTTTTTTTGTTTTTGTTGTTGTTGCTGTTTTACATATTGCCTTCGCATACCGGGCTGCAAAAAAAAGGGGGGAAAGTAAAAAAAACAAATGTTCTGTACACATAGTAATAGAAAACGAAGTTTACACTCATCCTTCAAAAAGTATTAAATACTGTTTTTAGCAAACGTCAAAACGAAGATCCGAATGTCAAGGAATGCATTGGGTGATAGATGGAGAGACATACCACACACACACACACACGCGCGCACGCACGCACGCACGCACATACACGCACACGCGCACAAACACACACACACACACAGAGGGAGAATGGGAGATACAGAGGAATGCAGACACAGAATGGGAGAAAGAGAGACATACAGAAACAAGAAATATGTACACAGAGGATTGTGGGGAGAGTGGGGGAGAAGAAAGAGATGAAACAGACACATAAAACACAGGCGGAAACACAGTTATCAACTGAAGATAGGGGAAACACACAGGACATCAGAGTATCAGCTGAAAGAGAGACAGACAGACGGGGAGACAGAGACAACTGAGAGACAGAGACAATAACAGACGTAATATACTCAAACACAGAGGAGGGGGCGGAAGGTGGGTGGGGTGGTGGGGGGGGGTCACCAATTAGAAGAACCCATATTGTCATCGCCGTCCCCGTAAATAGTGAGACCTCAGACACATGATGGATACGATAAGGGAACAGGGGCGTGGGGGGATGAGGGGGTTGCGGTGGAGGGGGAGTGGTGGTGGTGGCTATCGGAAATGACGGCACTCTGCGCGCGCACGATGAGAAGTCACGCGAGAGTCTCATTACTGTGTGCACCGCCTGTGAATTCCTGTCGACGTTTGCGGACTGGTTTGAGTTCGGAGATATCTCACGTCCCGCCACCCGCCTGTCACAACGCTTACTCCTCCTTTCTCTGCGTGTAACACAACACAACACAACACAACACAACGCGCGGTGGTTTTTCTTACATCGTCAATATAGGTTTATAAATTGCATTAGTCAAATTATTCTGATGCAACTGATAAACGACTGACTGACCGAATGAATGAATGAATCAATGAATGAATGAATTAATTAATTGATGGTCACGTTCTAACGGTGATTGCACTTTATATGTTCAATGTTACGTGGATTCGAGTTTACATATTGTGTCTTGTCTTGTCTTGTCTTGGCTCGGCTCAGCTCAGTTCAGCTCATCGTGATATTAATATGTTTAGCTTCTTCTTACGTTCCTGTGGTTATTATCACTGCTTGACATATCACCTTTGTGGTGTCGACCTAGAATTTCAAGTGTAATGTGGAGTGATGGCCTAGAGGTGACGTGTCAGCCTAGGAAGCGAAAGAATCTGAGCGCACTGGTTCGAATCACGGCTCAGCCACCGATATTTTCTCCCCCTCCACTAGACCTTGAGTGGTCTAGACGCTAGTCATTCGGATGAGACGATAAACCGAGGTCCCGTGTGCAGCATGCACTTAGCGCACGTAAAAGAACCCACGGCAACAAAAGGGTTGTTCCTGGCAGAATTCTGCAGAAAAATCCACTTCAATAGGAAAAACAAATAAAACTGCATGCAGGGGGAAAAAAAAGGGTGGCGCTGTAGTGTAGCGACTCGCTCTCCCTGGAGAGAGCAGCCCGAATTTCAAAAAGAGAAATCTGTTGTGATAAAAAGAAATACAAATACAATTTTTGTCTTTTTTCTTTTTTCTTTTTTTTCTTTTTTTTACAAAAAACAACAACAAAACGTCTGTGTGTTGTTTCAAACTTCATTTTGTAATTATTCATACCTCTCTCTCTCTCTCTCTCTCTCTCTCTCTCTCTCTCGGGGGACGTGAACTGATGATTGAAGCGTGCAGGTCACAGGTCACGACGTTCCGCTAATTTAAAAAAATGAAGCGCACAGAAGCAGTCTTTCGCCATTTCACTTAGCAAGCATCAACATGAGGTACCATGCCTTCGGCACAACTTACCTTTCGGGCTGTCTGTGGCTCCTTTCTCCCGGTCTTCATCTCTTTCATGACGAAGCGGGCCGCTGAGAAGAAAGAACTGCGCATCGCCATGTTGACACCGCGGACAAAACTACACGGTGTCACCCTTGGCCTGCTCCTCACCCTTTTGTTCTGGGGCAGTTTGCTGATGTGTGGAGACATAGAGCAGAACCCTGAACCCTGGACCCGGATCCAAGACGGACGGCCTGAGGCAGACCAGGTTGGGCAGCGCCGGATGCAGGGCCAGCACGGACAGGACCACGACTTCCGAGAGCAGCGGGCAGACAACTTCCTCTTTACAGCAACCTACCCTTGCTGATGTCTTCAACAAGCTCCAGTCCTTGGACAGTAAGTTCTGTGAAATGAACACTAAAGTCTCTGGCATGGAACAGTCCATGAAGGGAATGAGTGAGCAGTATTGCACTTTGTCAGATGGCATAAACGATTTGAGGGAGGAAGTGAGGGTACTCAGAAAGGAGAATGAGGATCTAGCCAAGGTCAGTTCAGATCTCATGTCCAAGATTAATCAATTAGAAATGAAGACTGATGACCTAGAGGGTAGATCTAAAAGAAATAACCTCATTTTCTATGGGATAAGCAGGGATCAAAACGAAACAAATGACCAGTGTGAGGGAAAGGTGCAGGACCTTACTGACACACTGGATATGAGTCAGCACGTTGAACTGGACCGGGTCCACCGTTTGAATGGCAGACCTGACTCCCCTACCATTGCGAGGTGTTGTTTTTACAAAGATAAAATACAGATCCTGGAAGTCAAAAAGAAGGGATATTCAACAATCGACCACATGTTTACTTTGCTAGCCTTGGTTCAAAAACAAATTTCATACAGTCGTAAATTGTATGTAGTATTTACTGACTTTGAAAAAGCTTTTGACTCCATAAATAGAAATCTTCTTTGGCCAGTTCTTATTAAAAAAAAAATGGTATAAAAGGAAAATTGTATAGGTGTATTAAAAGTATGTATGATGTAGTTAAATCTAGAGTGGTGCCAAACTGACAGATTGTATAGCATGTACTTCTGGGGTTAAACAAGGTGATGCGTGCAGTCCAGTTCTTTTTTCTTTATTCATAAACGAATTAACAATAGAAGTAATTAATAATGGTAGGCATGGTGCTATGTTTCCAATTGATGCTTCTGAATTGTTTATTCTTTTGTTAGCAGACGATATCATTTTGATTTCAGAAACAGTTATAGGCCTACAAACACAATTAAATAGTTTACAGCGTGCAACAACATCTCTTCAATTAATGGTAAATATGTCTAAAAGTAACATAATAGTATTTCGGAAAGGTGGATATTTAAGTGTGAGAGAACGATGGTTTTATGATGGTGTTGCAATACCTATTGTTAATAGATATTTAGAATTCTCTTCTCAACCCGTTTAAGTTTTGTTGCTGCTTGCAAGGAACTTGCAAGTTAAGCAAAAAATGCTTTGATTTGTGTAATGAAAAGATTATATATGTTAAACAATAATTCATTTAATTTATTCTTTAAGCTTTTTGACTGCCAAATACAACCAATAGTGCCATATGGATTTGAGCTATGGGGGCTAGATAATGCTGTTTTTCATTGTGAATCAGTTCATTTGTTGGCTTTAAAGAAATTTTTAGGAGTAGATATGCGAACGCCAAATGACTTTGTTTATGATGAAACAAACCGATATCCTATATATGTAAACTCTGTTTTGAATTGTATTCGCTACTGGATCAAACTTGTTCACATGGAAGATAGCAGGATACCGTCTAAGACATAAAATGTTGTATGATTTAAATATCAAGGGAAACAAAAACTGGATAACTAAGGTTCGTCTTTGTTTATTTGAACATGGATTTGGTTTTGTGTGGATGGAACAGGGTGTTGGAAGTGTTAATGGTTTTATATCTGTTTTCCACCCAAAGGCTAATTGATTGTAGATGGCAGACTTGGAATAATCATATTCATACCATCGTGAGATTTGATATGTACAGAACTTTCTGTAGTGTACATGATTTAAAACCTTATCTACTGCAAGATATGGACAGGCACGTGAAATTTATAACAACGAAATTTAGATTAGGGATATCAGAACTGACAGTGCATCGCTCAAGATACAAAACTTCTAGTACGAATGATTTAGTCTGCCCTCTATGTAACGAATCTCAAGAAAACGAATTACATTTTGTTCTTTGTTGCCCAGTGCTAGGAAATATTCGTGAATTGTTTATAAAAGCAAAATATTACAAACATCCCTCTTTGTTTAAATTAAGTCTGTTAATGTCGTCAAGCAACAGTGAGGACGTTCGTGATTTTTCCTTCTTTTTTTTTTGTATAAGGCTTTCAAACTTAGAGAAATAGTCACTTCGTGAAATGAATATAATTATGTTTTGTTATCTGCATTTATGCCTGTTTGCTTATGTTGTCTTATTGAGTTGTATAATGTTCATATTAACCCCTTCACTTGGGGCTGAGGCCTATATGTGAATAAACCATTCCGTTTCCGTTTCCGTTTCTCTGTCTCTGTCTCTCTCTCTCTCTCTCTCTCTCTCTCTCTCTCTCTCTCTCTCTCTCTCTCTCAGAACTGCCACTCTGCAGGCAGGAGAAATGTTGTGCCTTTCTCCATTATCACTTCTGGATAATGAAAGGAGTCGATAATTACAGGAAATGAATTCCTGAATGGACCGCTGATTTGATTTGTTGTTATAAGAAGAAAGATGTGCTTTTCTTCCGTGAGATTGAAATCAGTGTTGTCACACGTGTCCTAAATATCGTCCAGATGATGTCGTTTTTCTTCATATTTGTTTGTTTGTTTGTTTGTTTTCTTCTGGTGTCTTTATTCATGAAAAAAAAAATTCCTTTGAAGCCATCACGTGATCAGAACTAGATAACAAATTTACAGGAACAACTGAAATTGTTGGGTTTAAGACTAGAGACTTTCGGCTTCAGAGAGAACAAAGAGGGTATGCGCATGGTGTGTTTAAAATGACACCAATCGGCAGCCACTCCACACCTAAAAATGCACAGAAATCAGAGGCGGCTCGCGCATGCGCTCTTCCTACCCCCCTCCCCCCCTCCCCCCCTCCCGATCACCATCCCCGCCCCACCGCTCCCCCAGTCTCCGCAATAAATACCGCTAAACACAACAAGCAAGACCACCGAAGATGCTAGCGCACTCATTCCTTCTCTGTTCCATTCTAAAAAAAAAAGAAAAAGAAAAGACAAGAATAAAAAGTAGTAACTATAAGAATAACAATACCAACAACGAAACACAACAATCGCAGCGCTAACACCAGTTACCACTACACTAAATACTACCAACGAAACGCAACTATCACAGCGCTAACACCAGTTACCACTACACTAAATACTACCAACGAAACACAACTATCACAGCGCTAACACCAGTTACCACTACACTAAATACTACCAACGAAACACAACTATCACAGCGCTAACACCAGTTACCACAACACTAAATACTAACAACGAAACACAACTATCACAGCGCTAACACCAGTTACCACAACACTAAATACTACCAACGAAACACAACTATCACAGAGCTAACACCAGTTACCACAACACTAAATACTAACAACGAAACACAACTATCACAGCGCTAACACCAGTTACCACAACACAAAATACTACCAACGAAACGCAACTTTCACAGCGCTAACACCAGTTACCACAACACAAAATACTACCAACTAAACAACTGTCATAGCGCTAACACCAGTTACCACTACACTAAATACTACCAACGAAACACAACTATCACAGCGCTAACACCAGTTACCACTACACTAAATACTACCAACGAAACAACTATCACAGAGCTAACACCAGTTACCACTACACTAAATACTACCAACGAAACACAACTATCACAGCGCTAACACCAGTTACCACTACACTAAATACTACCAACGAAACACAACTATCACAGCGCTAACACCAGTTACCACAACACAAAATACTACCAACGAAACACAACTGTCATAGCGCTAACACCAGTTACCCCTACACTTAATCAGTAGGCCTTCTTCGGTCATGGCTGACCATGGATAGAGTATATCCGACCTAATGTCTAATTGGGCTGTCTGCTTGGACCAAGCAGCGTCGCCAGTGACTGTAGAGACCGATGCGAGAGAGACAGTCTCTGTCGCAGCGATCACATATGTAAGCTGATGCTGGTCTGTTGGCTGCCGTTCCTTTTCTGCGAGCTCGCTTTTCTGCTGCAGCAGCTGACAGTTTGTCCTCACCAATCCGTAGCTGATTCTTGAGAGTGCTTCTCCATCTGTTGCCGTCATCTGCAAGGTCCTCCCAGGACTCAAGTGTTGATCTCAAGTGCTACACTAAATACTACCAACGAAACACAACTATCACAGCGCTAACACCAGTTACCACAACACTAAATACTAACAACGAAACACAACTATCACCAGTTACCACAACACTAAATACTAACAAAACACAACTATCACCTGTTACCACAACACTAAATACTAACAAAACACAACTATCACCTGTTACCACAATACACAACTATCGGAGCGCAAACACCAATTACCACAACAATAATAACGTAACACCAATAACTACAGTGATAATAGTAATTATAACAGTTAACAGTGGTCACTGTATATATAATCATCATCATTATTATTATTATCATTTTATCATCAGCAGCAGCAGCATCGTCATCATCATCATCATCATCATTATCATTATTGGTGGTGATGGAGGTGGTGGTGATGGTGGTGGTGATGTTATTTTTTATTCTCCTTATTTGTTTTGTTTTGTTTTGTATTTCTTTTTATCACAACAGATTTCTCTGTGTGAAATTCGGGCTGCTCTCCCCAGTGAGAGCGCGTCGCTACACTACAGCGCCACCCATTTGTTTTTGTATTTTTCCTGCGTGCAGTTTTATTTGTTTTTCCTATTGACGTGGATTTTTCTACAGAATTTTGCCAGGAACAACCCTTTTGTTGCCGTGGGTTCTTTTACGTGCGCTAAGTGCGTGCTGCACACGGGACCTCGATTTA
>NC_134898.1:32689935-32694935 GCF_041734735.1 Babylonia areolata
TGGTAATGATTGTGAAGAACAAGAGACAGTGAAGCAGAAGAGACATCCGGGATGGCAACAACAGAGGAAATTAAACATGAAGAATGCAGAAACGGATGAAAAAAGGGATGGGGTGGATGAAAGATTAGGAGTTTCAGTTTCATTTTTCAGTAGCTCAAGGAGGCGTCACTGCGTTCGGACAAATCCATATACGCTACACCACATCTGCCAAGCAGATGCCTGACCAACAGCGTAACCCAACGCGCTTAGTCAGGCCTTGAGAAAAAAAAAAGTAAATAAATAATGGATAAATACATTAAAAAAAAAAGAACTACTACTAATAACAATGATATGTATAAGGCGCAAAAACTTGATGAAGTCAACTTTTAGGGTAAAGAAAAAAAGTAATGATAATAATAATAATAATAATAATAATAATAATAATAATAATAATAATAAATAGATAAATAAATAAATACAATAAATATAAAAAAGACAATGATGATAAATAAGCAAACGTAAAACATGCAGACATACATTCACACATATACACACATATGCATAACATATGTACCAAATATGCAGTTTCACAGATATGAAAGCAGTCAAATACACACAAACGTACATGAGCCCCAACGCACGCGCACACACACACACACACACACACACACACACATTACTCTGCACCCCCTCTACCCCTGTCCTCCACACACTCATTTCTAGGCTACGTATCGCAGCTTCCACGACACACACACACACACACACACATTAGGGCGGTGGCGGAGGTGGCTGGGTTGTGCTGGTAATAGTCAAAGTGGTAGTGGTGGTGGTGGCGGTAGTGATAGTAGTGTGGTGGTGGTGGTAGTGTGGTAGTGGTGGTGGTGGCGGTAGTGATAGTAGTGTGGTAGTGGTGGTGGTGGCGGTAGTGATAGTAGTGTGGTGGTGGTGGTAGTGTGGTAGTGGTGGTGGTGGCGGTAGTGATAGTAGTGTGGTGGTGGTGGTAGTGTGGTAGTGGTGGTGGTGGTGGTGGCGGTAGTGATAGTAGTGTGGTAGTGGTGGTGGTGGCGGTAGTGATAGTAGTGTGGTGGTGGTGGTGGTAGTGTGGTAGTGGTGGTGGTGGTGGTTATGGCGGTAGTGGTAGTAGTGTGGTAGTGTTGGTGGTGGCGGTGGTGGTGGTGGCGGTAGTGGTAGTAGTGTGGTGGTGGTGGTGGCGGTAGTGGTAGTAGTGTGGTGGTGGTGTCGGTAGTGGTAGTAGTGTGGTGGTGGTGGTGGTGGCGGTAATGATAGTAGTGTGGTAGTGGTGGTGGTAGTGGTAGTGGTAGTAGTGTTGTAGTGGTGGTGATGGCGGTAGTGGTAGTAGTGTGGTAGTGGTGGTGATGGCGGTAATGATAGTAGTGTGGTAGTGGTGGTGGTAGTGGTAGTAGTGTGGTAGTGGTGGTGATGGCGGTAGTGGTAGTAGTGTGGTAGTGGTGGTGGTAGTGATAGTAGTGTGGTAGTGGTGGTGGTGGCGGTAGTGGTAGTAGTGTGGTGGTGGTAGTGATAGTAGTGTGGTAGTGGTGGTGATGGCGGTAGTGATAGTAGTGTGGTAGTGGTGGTGGTAGTGATAGTAGTGTGGTAGTGGTGGTTGTGGCGGTAGTGGTAGTAGTGTGGTGGTGGTGGTGGTAGTGATAGTAGTGTGGTAGTGGTGGTGGTGGCGGTAGTGGTAGTAGTGTGGTGGTGGTAGTGATGGTAGTGGTGGTGATGGCGGTAGTGATAGTAGTGTGGTAGTGGTGGTGGTAGTGATAGTAGTGTGGTAGTGGTGGTTGTGGCGGTAGTGGTAGTAGTGTGGTGGTGGTGGTGGTGGTGATAGGGGATGAACAAGATCAAAAAGTGTCTGACTGACTATTTAAAATGTAATGGTACCACACAAAAAAACGTTTTTTTTTCAACAACTTACTCCCGCCATTCATCCTCACTTCAAAAGAAATACACACCAGCTTTTCTGTTGTTGTTGTTTTTTTCCTAGTCCTCCGTGGCCTGTGTCTGTGCATCAAACCATTCTGATCTGTCCAATCACTCTCTCCTCATGACACACTTCTCGTAGTGAACTTATTTCATCTCCTTTTTTCTATCTCTCTTCTCTTCTCCCCCAGTGCTATTTCAGCTCTTCCTTTGTGTCCCCCGTCCCCTCCCCCCCCCCCCCCCCCACATCCCCCTCCCTCTCCCCCAGTCCTCCTAACTTTGGAGCCATGTTCTTTTAATGAACTCGCTTGTACACACATCGAGACGCCGTGGTACGAACCAGGACTTCTGATTCTGTCTTCACCACTGTTCACCAGTGATCACCAGTGATCAGATTTTTTTTTTCTTTCTTTTTTTTAATTTTTATGTACGCTTATAGTTGACTTCATCAAGTTTTTGCGCCTTATACATATTATTATTAGTAGTAGTAGTAGTAGTTCTTTTTTTATGTATTTATCTATTATTTATTCTTCCCCTTTTTTTCTTTCTTTTTTCTTTCTCAAGACCTGGCTAAGCGCGTTGGGTTACGCTGCTGGTCAGGCATCTGCTTGGCAGATGTGGTGTAGCGTATATGGATTTGTCCGAACGCAGTGACGCCTCCTTCAGCTACTGAAACTGAAACTGATACTGAAATAGTGATCAGGGTACAAGGCCCCCTGTGCAATCACCGTCACCATCGCCGTCACCGTCACCATCATCGTCACCATCACCGTCACCGTCACCATCACCGTCATCATCACCGTCACCGTCACCGTCGCCATCATCGTCATCATCACCGTCACCATCATCATCACCACCACCGTCACCACTACCATCACCGTCACCATCGCCGTCACTATCACCGTCACCATCACCGTGACCATCACCATCACCGCCACCGTCACCATCACTATCACCGTCACCATCACCGTCACCGTGACCATCACCGTCACCGTCACCATCGCCGTCACCATCACCGTCACTGTCTTCACAAACGTCACTATCGTTCCCATAATTGTCGTTGTCGATGTACCCCTCTTTCTCTTTTCCTTCTCTCTCTCTCTCTCTCTCTCTCTCTCTCTCTCTCTCTCTCTCTCTCTCTCTCTCAGCTTTCTCTCTAAGATTTGTGTTGGTAAAAAAGACAAGAAACCAAAGGAAAATTAATATTTTTCGATGAAAAAAAAAAATAATAAAGGGGACTTCCCACGCTTTCTCACACATTCTGAGAAAGCGTGGGGACCCCCCCCCCCACCACCACCACCACCACCACCACCACCCACCCACCCACCCTCCCCCCGGCAACCCCCGTCCCTCCCCTCGCCCCTCGCAATTGAGAAAAAAAAAACGGTGGGTGGGGAATGAAAACACTTTTACGCAATCCCACGACGTCTCCCAAAGTGACAGAAATCGTGGGATTGCGAGAAATCGTGGACGAACAGCCTCGTTTCGGCATTGTTCTTGTGTTACTGGGAAAGACATCTAAATCTGATTTTTTTTTTTTTTTTTTTTTTTCTGAAAAGAGCAATCTTGACTTCGTTGGGGGAAGGTTAAAACCGCGGAAGAGAAAGCATGATTATCAGGCCCTGTCTTCCAGCGCTGAGCCTTTGACACAGTAAATATGAAGTCAATGCTTCTATGGCTGAACACAAAAAAAAAAAAAAGGCTACGGGATCCTTTATCTTTTATTATTAACTTTTGATCCTAATTCCTCAGTCTTTTCTTTTCATGTTCCCTCTTGGGTACCCCCTCTGTTCATCTGAGCACTCTGCCTCTTTCATTTCTCTGTTTGTGTGTGTGTGTGTGGGTGGGAGTGTGTGTGTGTTGGTTGTGTGGGGGAAGTGGTGGTGGTGGTTGTGTGTGTGCGTGTGTGTGTGTGTGTTGGTAGTGTGTGTGTGCGTGTGTGTGTGTGTGTTGGTTTTGTGGGGTGTGGTTGTGTGTGTGTTGGTTGTGTGGGGTGTGGTTGTCTGTGTGTGTGTGTGTGTGTGTGTGTGTGTGTGTGAGGATGGACGTGGACTGTATGCTGTATGTTTGGCGGGCATTGGTTGTACGTGTGCGCGGTGGGGTGGGGTGAGGGCTGTTTGTTTGGGTGTGTGGATTAGTGTCTGTATGGGTGGTGGTTGTTGGGGAGAGGATGTTGGGGGGGGGGATGTGGAAGGCTGAATTGTGTGTGTGTACGTGTGCGTGTGTGTGTGTGTGTGTGTGTGTGTGTGTGTGTGTGTGTTGTGAGGATAAGGGAGGGGGGTCAGGTTACAAGGCTGTGTATAGGGTTTAGGCCTAGTTGTGCGTGTGTATGTGAGCTTGGCTGGGTTGTGAGTGCATTGGGTTTGTGGGGAGAGGGTGTTTGAGGAGGGGGAATGTGTGTCAAAGGGAGGTGATGACTAAAAAATAAAAAATAAAAAATGTTGGTGGGGGGCGGGGGGAGGGGAAGGGACGTATCGAATTGGATTGTGGGCATGGGGGTTGGGGGTGAGGGGGGAAGAGACAGACCAGCTTTGTACCTCCCCCCCCACACACCTCCCCCCACACACACACACACACACTCTCCCCCACGCCCCTCACCCACCCCCAAAGGCAGCCAGACGATACAAGGTCAGATTACAGAGGACGACAGACGGACTCTGGGGGAGGGGGGAGAGGGGGACGGGGGGGGGGGTGCTGGAGGGGGAGGGGAGATGGTGCGTATTGCACTAATGGCCGACATCTATTCACAGCCTTTCATGTCTGGCTCTTTTTTTGTTCGTTTCTGATAGGATTGTCTAGAACTTTTACTTTCTCTCTGTCTCTCTGTCTTTCTGTTTCTGTCTCTCTGTCTCTATCTCTGTCTCTCTGTCTCTCTCTGTCTGTCTCTCTCTCTCTCTCTCAAATCAAATCAAATCAAATTATATCAATTGACCAGCCGCCGTGGCGAAGTGGTTAGCGTCGCGGACTGACGGCTGGGAGGACGCGGGTTCGAATTCCAGCGGAGGTGGGTTTTTCAGCCCGTGGCCAGCTCCTACCCAGAGTTGAGTGTGCTGTGGGCTTAAATGGGGAGACTGGGACCA